>NW_027192224.1:0-33481 GCF_041956535.1 Calcarisporiella thermophila
CCTAACCTAAATAAAATGTGTTCAAAAAAAAATTTAATTAATGGTTCAAGTCGGCAAAAGCGATGGAATTAAGTAGAGATAGAAAACTTAATCCAAAAATGACTCAGGGATGATTACTTCCAATATCAAACCAAATATGCATCATTTAAAAGTAAAGTGACAACATCAAATATGACTACTAGAACTTAACCTTAGATCATGCAATAGGTTGTCCTGAAATTGCACCACCTATATCATTGTTTTCGCAATTAGCTTTTGTTCTGTTATAATTTCAGAATTCGATTGCTTATTGATTAGCTCTAAAATCTATATCAGATATCCTGGCAGAATGATTTAGCAGAATCTAAAACTTAGAAATTAAACGAATCCTCGGGCTTTGAACCAACATAATCTTATTTTCTTACTAATTCTTAGTGTCCAAATGAATCCTACTCAGGTCGAGGTGTTTCAAGGATTCGCAGCCATTGAAATTCCGCTAGGCTTAGTTAGAACTTGCAGTCATTATTAACACCTATTCAATATCTCAACTCGACCTAACTTTAAAATTGGAAAGTAAAATATTGTTTGGAGTTGTTTGTTCCTGATGACAACAACGTACTATTCCATAGTGATTTGTGGATAATTGAATATTAAAGATTACAAAGACTCAAATAATAACGAATTGAAAACAGTAATATTTTGATGAGAGAGAGTTTTGGATTTAAGTTGTAATAAAATCATCCAAAGAAAACAAGAGAATTGTAATATTTAAGAAAAGACTGCTTATCTTCTATATAGTGGTCGTTAGTCGAGAAATGTAGTAATAATATTTGACCAGATCAAGTAAAGTATGATATAATATAGCCCCTTTATTAAATACCAGATAACAGTTATAATTCAAGATGGAACCAAGCTATCAAAATATTCATGACAATGATATATGGGTAAATAAATATATCTAATGTATTACTACTTGTCTACGAAGAAAATATTTGAGAATAAATTCAAGTGAATTTTGCTATACATAACGATCCACACTGTCTAAGAGGACACACTCTTTCACCCCAGGAATAATTCCACCTCGCTTACTCACCCCCGATAAATCTCCAGCAAAACGCTCACCGAAAGTTGCTGGCAATGCCCAACCACCACGACTGCCGGTTGACATCCATAGGCGATAGAGATGGCGCCGTTTAGTAGGGTCGGAATCGCTATCAACATAACCTTCACGAGAATGAAGGATATGGTGGTTATGGACATACTGGATGTCTCCTGGTTGAAGATACATGCGAACTGCTTGCTCTTGGCACACTTCTTCAATAGCCTCGATTGCTTCCAATCGAACATCTGTCAGAGGTGGCACTCCAGCATGACGCTTGGTAGTGGTAAGATAACTACGATCAAAAATGGTGAGCAGACGACCCTTGAAATAATGAAATATGGGACTAAGGTAGAAGGGCAACTTGCCAGCTGGCACTTCACCCTTACGATCCCAGTACCAGTCGGATCTGCTAAGTTCTTTTACATATTCCGGGTTTTTCTTCATTAATTTGTTATAAACAGTATGAGAAGCGGCAAGAGCACTTGCACCACCCGACTCAGAAGTTTGAAGGCAAAGTAGAGCCACGATATCGGAAGAGTCGGTATGGAACCAGTGTCGCCTATTTGTAGTGTAAAGTCGAACTCCTGGTGCATCAGGATTATTTCCGTGATCTTTGACATGTCCTAATATAGAAAGAAAGAAAGAAATGGCTGTGAAATTTATCTCTTCCAAAAGGATGGCTATTTTATATCAAATTATCAATGGCAATGATCCACTTACCCAATAAATGCCCAAAGCTATTTTGAGAAACGAACGGACCAAAATAAGAAGATATTCCCATGAATGCTGCAGCAGACTCTTCTCGAGTATATCGCTGGACTGGCAGACCGCGTATCAAAGTAAAACCACGACCCTCCTGAATATCACTGCGAATTTCCTCAAGTTTCTTGCCGAGATGAGGAAGAGGGAATCTGTAGAAAGTAATTTCTGCCAAAGGTAGGTCCAGAGAACGGAAGTAAACAATAGCTGCCTCAATTTCTTTGATATCCGAGTCCGTCAAGTGGTATGTCCAGATATCCTGGTTCGCTTGCATATATTGGCCTTCCCAAGCAGTGGGTCCTTCAATTTGTTTAGGGAATTCCTCGAAGACAGGATTAACAAAAGCAGCGAACGCATCTTTTACTCCAACCTTGAGTTCTTCTCCAGGGCTTGTGGAGATATCAATGTCTGCTTTGTGGGGGGGGGCCATTTGATATGGATTATGCGAGAGCTAGAAATTATATTGTCAAAAAGAAGATTTAGAAAAATCTAGGAGTATAGAAGAATTTGTAATTGAGGATGCCTGTTTTAGTTCAGTTTTATTGCCTTTTTATATGTTTTGGACTGATATTGATGGCCTAACTTCTTCTTTAATGATTCAAATATGTCTCCAATAATATAGAAAATAGCCACATAAGTGTACACAATATTTCCTTTTTAATTCATGTCCATTCTATTGTTGCACGAGTTATAAAAAGAATTGCCATAGGGCAAAGCTTTGTGTATGTGACTTATTAATAATTTCCGAGTAACACCTTCGCTTATCTCCAATTGATTGCGAATTTTTTTGATCCATCACGAATTCTTGTCTAAAGTTTGAGCAAATGGTGATGCTTATACATACTATGATTTTATTTTGGTGCTTATGTATCGTGTGACATCCAAAAATATTAAAATGAAAGTTCTTCTCGGAGATCTTCGGGATCTGAATTTAATTTAAAAAGATTAAGTTATAACACAGCACAATGGCAACAGCGTGCAAACCTTTTTAATGTGAAAGTTCAAATATATTTAGCTTTAGGCCATTCATCTATTGAGAAGCGTTTTTCTGTTGCACCCTCTCACAAGAGCTTTGTTCAAGAATTCTTCGATAATAAACAAGAAAACTCATTTATAAATCAGTTTTTGACGCCATTTTTTTTTCCTAGTGTTTTTTCTTATTTTTCTTCGGCATACATTCATCGGTTGCAATGGCTTCCATTCCAGAATTAATTTGGGTCAGCGTTAAACCAGTCCTCAAAATTTTTATAGCCTCTGGTATTATCTTCATTTAAAATTTTTCAATTGATCCTTAAATATCTAATATTATTTCCGTACAGCCGGAGGCGCAATACTTACGAGAGCAGGAGTTTTGGATGGATGGGGTCTTAAACTATTATCAAAAGTAAAGGACCAAGACTGCTTTATTTATATAGAATAGAAATAGGTGCTGATATTTTAAATGTATACACTTTTTTACTCTTATACCCTAGGTTTGTGTCTACTTTTTGTCACCTGCACTACTTTTCTCTAAAACTGTGGCAGGAATTAGTGTGGATAAAATTGATCGCCTTGGGTAAGATACACAGAACCATCTTTGGATGGTACTCTATGTGAACATTGAAAAATGAGACAAACTAACCTTTGATTATATTTCTGATGTGATTTACCCTATCAGCCTCATTGTGATGATGGCTCTCCTTTACATCACTATTGGGTTTTCCGCTGGATTCCTTATTAGACGCTTTTGTAAATTACCCCAAAATTTTTCTTATGCAGCAATTGCAGTGGCGGCGTGGGGTAACTGGGTAAGTTAATTACTAAACCCATGGCTATAAGTTTCACTAACCTTGAAAATTATAACGTGATATTAAGGGTGACATTCCTCTTGCCCTTATAATGTCTTTGGGAGATATATCTCCTTTTCACAAAGGAGATACTGATGTCGGCGTCGCATATGCTTCGATCTTTCTTGCTGTATTCTACTTTACAATGTGGGGTGCAGGCTACAAACTATTTCAGTGGGATTTCCCAGAAACTTCCAAACAAACCTCGGAAGATACGAGTACCGCTAAAAACAGTAGTGAAGCAATGGAGGAAGTCGTAGTTGATCAAGGAAAATTTAATGCAGATGAAGACACAGCGATTTCTCAAAATGAAGCAGCCCAAGAGCATGACACAAAAACCAAGGCTGGTGCCGACTATGAAGAGAAAGAACAGTCATTCAAAAATAATCCAAACAGAAGCGGCAAATCCATCTTGGCTCGTTTGCAAAAAATAAAAGAGAAGCTTGGGTTTATATTTAATCCTCCTAACGTAGCACTGCTGATCGGATTTACGATTGCTATGATTTCTCCACTAAAATCTCTTTTTGTTCCAAGCCCGTCTAATTCTAATCCGCCATTGATGTTCATTAGAGAAATTGCTGATTCGGTTGGAATGGCAGCCGTTCCAATTGTAGGTATCCCTATTTTATTTATTCCAATGATCAAACGAATGATCAACGGATTTTTGAAATACATCTACATTACACTGAATTTCATCGAGACTAATTTTTGTATATCTATTTTTAAAGGGTTTAATTTGTTTAGGTGGTGGTCTTGCCCGGTTATCCATAAAATCAGTGCCTTTGCATGTTATCATCTTGCTTGTCGTTTCAAAATTGATTCTACTTCCGATCGTTGGTATTGGATTGGTTCAAGCTTTTACTTATTCTGCGCATTTGATAGACCCAGAGGATAAAATATTCAGGTATTGTGGCAAATAAGTTTATTCTTCATTTCAACATTATGCCTATTGAATTATTCTGCATTTAAGATTCGTTCTCCTGTTCACTGGATGTGTCCCCACTGCATCTACTTGTGTGCTTCTCACTCAACTCTATTCCCCTGATGGAGAATCACGTGAGATTGGTAGTGTTCTTTTAGTCATGTATTTAGTCTCTATGCTTAGTATGACTGGTTTTCTTACATTTTATCTTCATCTGCTGAGTTAAGACAACTAGAATGCGAGTAAAAATTATAGATTTATTATCACATAACCCCAATCATTACCATTTATTTTCATTATTTAGATAATATTTATTTATTTTTCTCTCTCTTAGTCCCAACTATTTCTCATTTTATATTGTATAAAATAGTTTAATTTATGGCTCTGAGGTTAGAATTTTATAGTGTTTTCAGAAGAATATGTAAATTATACCTTTTGTTGGAGTACGATCAGGCGTGACTTCCTACCTGGACAAAATAAGTTTTTCAAAGTTTTTCAAATTTTTGAGACTATTATTTACGTCATTAGCTTGGTTATTAATTTACATGTTATTTAATCAATGGATTTAAAACAGCCTTGTTTTATCTACTATTCTCAAGGATTCTGATATCTTACAATGCAAATAAAAATACGAAAAATATAGATCATTAGTACAAAATACATAGCGAACCTTCTGTCAGTAAACTTTAAAACACAGATATATAGCCTTTATATTTTAAAAAGTTTAAAACAGTAGATGGAGAGGATAAACTAGTCTAAAAGGCTAGTATATTGAGCCACATGCTCTCAGTTACTATAATCATAATATCTATTAGAAATTTAATGGTGCTATTCTACAGGCAAAAATTAATTATACCTTTGAAATTTTGCTACCTTAATACTTGAAAGCGAAAGAGTTGCAGCGTCATTCGATCTTTCTGCTTGCGATGAATTACAAACTAGTGTTGACGGAATATTGATGCTAATAGACGAATTCAGTTTGATGTGTTCAATTATAAAGGGTTCCACCATTGCATATGCGAAGTAGAGTACAATAAGCTGTCCCATGATTATATACACAATTTTTGCGATTTCAGTAGGCACCATTTTGTTATCAATCTCGATTTTGATGGTAATAATTAGCCACGAAAAGAAATTGTAGCCAAGTAACACGAGTATCATGGTGATTCTCCCAAAAATTTGGAACAATATATCGTGACGCTTTACGCGTATTATATTCGAGTACGATCTATGAAAACATATGGTTGTTATTAACGTGAAGAAAAAATATATCCCAGATTCGAATATGATCAGAGCGTTTATAGTTTTCCAGAAAGTCATGTGGGAGGCGTGTTGAATCATTACAAGCGTGATAACAATGGAGCACGAAAGATTTGCGAACGAGAGGGACTGAATTATATATCGGACCTTGGTCCACTTGGTTTCAAGGGTGGATTGCATTACGAGCAAATTGTACAGCTTCAATGAATCGATAATGATAAGGCTGTTTAATGAGGAAAAAAGTGTGCTCAAAGCAATGGCAAGAATAGGACCTGACGAATACTCATAATCGCTTAAGAAATTGCAGAAGAGCAAATCTTGAAGTTGAGTGGCGAAATAACATAATCCAACCAGGCCTGAGGTAACTATCTTGAGTATTTTAATAAAGAGACTCTTAGGGGTCTTGATCCGAATCGTCTTGACAATATATGGAATGTAGAGCAGCAATATCCAAATGCCTAGAAATACAGTTACTCCCGAAATACTGCATGACCTGATGATTTGTTGCTTCCCCATATGCTGTACATAATGATTGCTAATTCTACATTGTGTAAAAAAGTTGATCGATTCGCAACATGCAATTAGTGTCTCGTTTTTAGAAGATAAATCCATAAATGAATAGGAATAATTTAAACAGCGAATTTCATGGAAAATTCACGCGTTTATATAGTATCAGAGCAGTTTCATAATTCAACCATATTAGTATATTACTATACTATTACAGTTGTATATTTTTATGGTAATTTAATTCATCTCGAGGATATCAATTACAACAAAATTTAAAACTGATAAGCACTTTTCAAGGATTCATTTCGCCTACTCCTCTCCAACTATTGACTTTTATGTTGTCTATAGGCACTTATTTTATTTCGACATAGCAAACCATATATCATCAACAATGTATTAACAGTTCTGTAATTAAAGTCTTTCTCAGTAAAATAAAAGCTATTGAAAAATATCTTTGCCAAAACAAACCGAGTAATTTACATCCACGTAAACATTTTTGGATGAATGGTGAGTACTTAGTTAATGAACTGAAACCTGAAGAATAGGCAGTATATTTCGTCAAAAATGAATTTTACCATTAACACTCGAATGCGAATGTTTTACTGAGTGGATATTGCGGAATAAAATGTGTCTATGAGATAAGAAGAGATTCTAGTAATATTCAAATTAGTAATAGATCAGTAGTATAGTGAAGGGCGGATCAAAATAGGTTATTGTTTCTGTCCACTGGGCAACTCAGTTACCTTAAAATTTATGCAAAACCAGGATATTTCATGGAATGATTTTTGTGGAGAAACTAAAATAAGAAGTTTTATGTGAAAACTCGGCTCGAATTCATAAGCGAGAATAAACGTATCTGAATTATATTGGTCACGATTAAGGAGGATCGATACTTGTTTCAGCCCGAATCAGCAAGATACAGTAGCTTGCAATCCTTTTAATCAGTTAATAATCGAAATTCTTAGCAACTGTCTTGCCCAAATCATGAGTTGAAGTAAATCAAGTTATACAGCATCTTGTTGCTCTTACAATATGTGAATGTGCAGTATTTTATGCCACGGCTTAATATTATGGCAAGATATTGGATCTCGGGCGGGTAATATGCTAAATGTTTTTTGCCAATGATGTCTGGGGCAGAATCGAAAATTCTCTCTTATTACAGCATATCAACTTCAATAAGAGATATAATATAACAAAATGCATAATATTATATCAATGTTTGTTACTTTTTTTTGGAGGATAAAATTGAGATCAGATAAGCGAGACATTATGCTTCAACCTTTTGATACTAATTGCATGGTTTACTGAATCCGCGATTGCATAACTGCAAAAAAAAATTCTCAACTTATAGGTTCAAGGCCGTCCTGCTGAATATTATTAACTCAAGGTCAAACTATACTCTTGAAATTTTACAAACCCAGATAACATAAGAAAAAGTGTAAGTCCCCGAATAAATGATATTTTCAAACCAAATTATTGTTTATATACAGAGTATATCTCTTGAACCGGAGAGCTATGTCAACGCCCTTAATGATACACTAGCATTTGGATAATTCGAATAGTTGTTGGGAATACTCTAAGAGTTAAATAATCAAAAACTTGTAAACTTTCGGTTGCATTCAAATACATTCTATGTTTTGCCATATTCGCTGCAAAAACAGGGCAAGATTTCTGATATCAATGGAGCAGGATCGCATTTCAAAAGGAACTAAATATGAAACTTAGGAAACACAAACCCAAAGATCCGAAAAGGCCATAAAGAATCTTACTTTGGTTTCTCCACACTGCCCTCGGTTGGCAAATAAAGATGATTTACAAATATTGAAGATTACCGAATCTACTTGGTGTATTGATCGGTACTCGCACATCTATAGTTTAGCAGTTACCAGAATAACAATAAGGTTTTCAAATTACACAAGAAAATCGTAAATTCATTGTAAAATTTTTATTGTATATGTTTTTGTCCTCAATATTAAACAGAAAATATATAATAACAACTTCAATGATGACGTAATAGAAATATTTTATAATTTGAGCAAGTGAACCGTATGTAGCACCTCAACTTTAGTTGAAATTCCTAGTGTAACAATCTTGAAAATCGTGTTTCAAATTTGCAAGTGCGTACTTACCAGGGCCATCATTTCTATGTGTGGAAAAGATGTGAGTATAGGACTAGTTTATGAATGGTGAGAGTCAAGACCGTTTTAAATTTCCTGCAATTTCATTGTATCTATATTAAACGCCAAAATTTAATATATATTATAAATTTGCATTTCGCATTGTTGCTTTTTAACTTCTGTTAATATCAGTAACAAATACTTTATGAATTTGTCTTCGAACAACGAGACGCTCAAAGCCTGCTGCACTTCTATCAATTTCTTCACTCAATGTCGACCAAGTAATCATTATGTACAGCATATGGGAAAGAAGGAAATCATCAGATCCTGCAGCATTTCAGGAGTAACCGTATTTTTAGGGATATGGATAATAGTTCTATCTTTCCCTTACATTATTAGAACTATTCGGATCAAAACTCCAAAAAGTTTATTTGTAAAAGTGATCAAGCTTATAGCTTGTATCCTGGTGGGATTATGCTATTTCATTACACAACTACAAGATTTGCTCTTCTGCAACTTCTTAAGCGATTATGAGTATGCTTCAGGACCTTTTCTTGCAATAGCGTTGAGCACCTTATTTTCCTCGTTAAACAGCCTCGTTATTATCGACTCCTTGAAGCTGTGCAACCTGCTCCTGATGCAATCCTCTTTCGAATCGAAATGGAGTAAAATCCAGTTGATCATTCAGTCTCTTTCGTTCCTTAATCTCACGAGTGCCATTATTATTACTATCGTGCTAATTCAGAAAGCTACCCAGATGACTTTCTGGAAAACACTTAACGCTCTAATCATATTCGAGTCTGGAATATATTTCTTGTTCACGCTTATCACAAGTATATGCTTCCATAGAACATACACCAAAATAATGCGCGAGCAACGCTACGATATTTTGATCCAAATATTCGGAAGAATCGTAATGATGCTCATGCTATTAGGTTACAATTTCTTTGCATGGTTGATTATCACCGTCAAGATCGATGTAGAAAACAAACTGGTACCAACTGAAATCGCAAAAATAGTGTACATAATAATGGGGCAACTTATAGTGGTATATCTTGTTTATGCCATATTGGAGCCTTACATTATTGAACGCATAAAGCTACAGGCTCCAGCTAAGCTCAGAATTCCAACTACTCCCGATTCTTCACGGAATGTAAAATTAATCGCTAATGAACCGTGCCAGCATTCCAATATCAAAATAACCGAGGATGAAAGGTAAGGAGATAAATTATTTGCCAATATATATATTAGTCAATATATATATTAATGAATATCCATAATTTATTAGATGCTAAGAGATGGCTGAAGAATTAATATTTCGGAATCTATGAATTTTATTATACAATGACTATCGATTCTTAATCTCCCTCATTTGAGATATATTCGTTTTTTTATTAGGTTCACTTCTAGTTAATTCTATATATAATTGTTTTTTATTAAGTTTAAAATACAATCAAGATTAATTAGATATAATGAAAGTATTTCGAGAGTTTACCAAAGATAATCTATATGATATCATGGATTAAACATTATAAAAATGTAGAAAAGCCTCAATACAGGAAAATTGATATCTTTAAATTCGAAATATTTTAAAATAAATTTCTGTTGGAGAACGACCAGGCATGATCTAAGTCTGGATAGTTGTTGTGTTACGACGGTTATTTCATACTTATACAAATATGTATAAGCAAGTATCTTATCATCATTATTAGTCATCATCTCCTATTCTATCATATATATAGGATGTGCTTTCTCTCTTTTGAATTCTCAAGTAGTGTGTGTTATTTGTGTTATCCCTTCTATCTGTCTTCTTTCCTTTTATTAATATACTCTTAATCAGTTCCAACAATTTCTTAAGATCGCCTAGACTGTTGGATTTCAATAAGAGTATATTGATAAAAGGAAAGTAAACAGACAGAAGGGATAACACAAATAACACACATTAGGGAATTAAAAAGAGAGAAAACACATACTATATATATATCTGATGGGATAGGGTAGGAGATAAAAAGAAATAAAGATGGTGAGACGCATGCTCGTACTTGTAAGGCGCGTGCTCGTACAAGTGTGCTATTAACTGATGTAACACAAATATTATCCGGAATATATATCGGACTACCAGTCATGCCTGGTCGTTCTCCAACAATAACATAATATGTAAGATGAGCGATTGCTGTATTTTATAGCATATGAGTAAAAGATCTCAATTCAGTAAATATGGAGAAAATAGAAAGTATTTAATTAACAAGTAAATATCTCAACACTTGCCTGAAGGTCTGTATTGTTTGGTACTTAGGTTTAAAATGTTAATGGTGAAATTTTTGAGGCAGTAAAACGAAAAACAGTATAATAATATATTATATATTCACTTTCAAACGGATATAGGGATATGACAAATATATATCAGTAGATCCTACAATTCCAAGCTTCTCAAAATAAAGTGGATCTTTGAGAGGATGATTAATATCCTACTACATTATGGTTACGCGTAATCACACGTACAAGTTACACTCACAATGCCAATACACCTTCCCCTAACAGCTCCACAAGTTTTTCGACAAAAATTATCACAATTCAACATGAGACATTGCCCATCAGCCATGCACTGCCTCTTTTCAAGCGAAGACAAACTTTTACTAGAGCTCGTAGGAATCGCGGACGCTGCTCCAAAATAGAGAGTCATAACAAGCAGAGTAATCGAAAATCGCATAGTCAACTGAAAACAGACTCAATATGTGATGAAGCGATTTGAGAATGAAAAATATTAATTAATTTCAATGGGAATTCTCTTATTATATAGTTTCGCCGTAGAACTTTAATATCCACGCTGGCGCAAGCTTTTAAACCAATTCCTGATATTTCCCATAAGATATACCTTTAGATCCTATCGTAGATTAGGCTTGGTACATGAAACAATGGTAAATAGAAGAATTAATAAAAGAGAATAAGTCCTAGATCCTGAATTTTCTCGATTGATGAAGTTCTACCCCTATTTAGCTATTTTCAATCTTTTGCTATTTTAAAAATTGTCCATATATGTATATTGCATTAATTAAAATGCTTGAGATCCAAGTTTCCTATCTAATATAGGGTGGCTAAGCATAAGTTACTTGGAGGCCGGATTCTTAGCTATATATCAAATGATGTAAACCTTTCCAATAGGGGGCAATTAAGCGAGAGATAAATAGCGACTTCTTTGGAAAAAAAATTAAGAAACCAATCTTCCTTTTTGAGTAATTGACATAAATCCGCCCCTAAAACAACGGAGGCGCCTTTCCTATCCACTCTCAATAAATAAGAATTTGAATAGTTTCATTAAAGATAACGTTGCAATTATTTATAGTATAAAGACACATATATTAACAGTTTCATGAGCCTTTATTAGAGAACCTGCTGGATGCATTTTGTTTTTATCCAACAACCTTAGAATAAAAAAAGCTCATTATAAAGATAGTATACAATCATTATTATCCTCAAAATACTAAATAGGGACAAACTTCATAATTCTCACCTTGAACACAGATGCAATCTTCATTGTATTACATAGAGCCTGCATTCATTTCTTATCAATTAACAATTACTGATTTCTAAGACTGACCGAGTTAATATAAGTAACAAATGCCAATTATTACTTAAGCCTAGCGTATGCGATGGCTTAAGGGAAATGGAAAGCAAAGGTTAAAGGCAAAGTCAGAAGTCCACGCTTCACTATAATGTGGCCGATTTATTGGATAAAATGAGCTGTTTCAAAGAAATAGAGAAAAAAAAAGTAAAATCGTGTTCAAATTATCGTACAATTTTGCTATAAATACGTGCTTTCCAAAGACATGTTTCCTTGGCCGTCCCAAGAAGAGGGAAGGAAGAAGAATAGTCAAAACTATCAACAAAATATGTGGTGAAGTCGTCGGGAACTTGGATTTTCAAGTAAAACTAAACCAATCATCCCAAACGGTTAGTATATCGAAAAAGACCAATCTTTAACCTCTCAATCATAAAAGTTTTAACTAGAGTATAAATTTATCTGGTTAAGAAATTAAGTTGAGAGAACAATCTTTAGTATGCTCCAAACTTATTACGTCCTACCATGCAAAGTCTTCGTATACAATATATAATGCTTTGTATTATTCGACAAATTTTAGTATTTCTTTAGGAAATATAGGTACAGACGCCATTTCGTGGCTCAGTTTCCTTAATAGTTGGAACTTGGAAAAGTAGAAAGAGCTTGGCGTATTTTCTAGGCAGGTATTGATCTAATTTATCTTGGCATCATTTATAAGATAAATTTCCTTGGAAAAGCGAAAATGGGGTGGTAAATAGCACCATGCCGTACTTATTGTTAGCCACATTCTTGTTGGTAATTTTTACTTATTTTACGGTGGCAATTCCTAGTAGTTGCCATTGTCTGCCAAATGAAGTATGTTGGCCAGATTCTCAGACCTGGCAAAAATTCAATGAGTCAGTTGGAGGTCAACTATTGGCGTCAAATATATCAACTGATTGCTCGGGCTCGAAAAATCAATCTAGTGGATCAGGTTGCAGCAAGATAACTGATCCATACTGGCAAGGCGTTCAAGGTGCTTTTCCGGTATTCGCAGTCAACGCTACAGGCAGCTCAGATATTCAACAAGCTGTTTCATTTGCTGCAAAACACAATCTTCGCTTAATCGTGAAAAATACAGGCCATGATTTTCTCGGCCGAAGCACCGCACCCGGCTCGCTTTGCATTTGGACACAACACCTTACAAACATCTCTTTTCATGATAAATTTAACCCAGAAGGGTGCAGTTCAAATCATACAGAAACTTCAGCGGTAACGGTAGGTGCCGGTGTACGACTTTTCACTCTTTATAAAGCTGCCAGCGAAAGAGGTTTGGATGTTGTAGGAGGAGCAGATCCTTCTGTAGGAGCAGCAGGTGGATTTGTCCAAGGTGGAGGTCACGGACCTCTCTCACCCAAATATGGATTAAGCGCAGATAATGTTTTACAATACACAGTTGTCACTGCGGACGGAAAGCTACGTGTCGCTAATGAATGCCAGAATCAAGACATATTTTGGGCACTACGGGGCGGCGGCGGTGGAACATATGGTGTTGTGGTATCTGCTACTTTTAAAACTTACAAAGCAGTGTCCAGTGTCATCGGCGCTGTATATTCTGTCAATGCTACTGATAATGCTGCCTTTAATGACCTACTTAAAGAGTTCATTAAAGCTCATCCAGCATGGTCTGAGGCCGGTTGGTCGGGCTATGCATTTATAACTGGGGATAGGACAATGGCAATAATATACCTACTTCCAGGAGGAAATCTCACTTTTGCGAACGAGAGTTTTGCTTCGTTCGAAAGTTTTGCAAAAAACCATCAAGGATTAGTGATCGACGGATTTACACAGCAATTTCCCTCATTTTTTGCATGGTATCGCAATTTCCTCTGTCTAGGCAATACCCCAGGATGCGATAATCCCTTCTTTGTCTGTTCCAATAATCCGTGGTGTGCTATCATCAATGGGACTTCTAGCACTATGGGATCTCGATTAATACCAATGGAACTCTTTAAAACTGAATCTGGAATCAATCAGCTCTCCAGTGCCACGTCGCAAATCCATACTGGTGCTATAATCCATCTAGTTGCTGGAGGAAGAGTTGCCCAGAAACGTGACGACGAAGTAGCGGTCAATCCGGCGTGGCGAAAGGCACTTTGGCATCTTGTCTTTTCGATCGGATGGAATGAAAATGCAACTTTGGAAGAAAAAAAGTCTACTGGCAAAGAGGTGACTAATTTGACAAAAGTTTTCAGAGATATCACACCAGGTTCCGGCTGTTATACAAATGAGGCAGATCCTCATGAGCCTGACTGGCAAGAGGCTTATTTTGGTAGCAATTATCCTCGTCTCAAGAAGATTAAAAGGCAGGTGGACCCCTCCGGTTTATTTACTTGCTTAAAATGCGTGGGAAGTGAAGATTGGAGCGATGACCTTAATTGCCGTAAAAATTCATAGCGCTCCCGCAATATATTTTATATTCAAGTACACTTTTAAGGCTGCTTCGTGTAATTAATTTTATGTATTGATGCGAAGATTATTTTAATATAGAAAATCATAGTGAATTAAAATATGAAATAAATAGAGGAAACTTTCAAAGGCTAAGCCATTATAAAAGGAAATTTCTTTCGCCTCCTAGCTTGGGGTGTTAATACTGAAAGCTTCCCCCACGTATGAAATATCGCGTACTTAGCCAAAGCAGAATATATATACACTGTATAAAACATGAATGAAAATAAGTCTTTATATTAAGTAATATAACTAATTGCTCATCTCATATCTTGGATTCGAAATATACAATTGATAAACACCAATCTTCACACGAAGAGTGTAAATACAAGGTCTTCCGCCACACAACTAACATGTTATATCACCTTGAAGATCTATAATACAACCCAAGTATTTGAGACAAATCTTCTTCACAGTATTAGGTGGTATATCAAAAATCGAACCGAAATTACAAAAATCTGCTATAATGTCTCAACTCTAATTTTTTACGATATAATTTACCCTTGAGATGATTGCTATATCATATAGCAGTTATATTTTGAGGTCGAGAGTAAGCATTTAGTGTATGGTTTTGATGTTAAAAATTGGTTTTCATACTAGCAATTGTCACCGTTGTTATTCATCTTCTTGTTAATAATACATACAATTATATAATATCGAGAAATCACCCCATGAAGGGATATGGGGTGATAAGCACCGATATAACCTATAATATAAATTAGGTCTATGACCGCGTTAAAGCTTACTCTCATAATTCCTTCTGCTGTCTTTGTCATGATTACGGGACAAAAGATCCTCCATATTTTTCCATAAAAATCTCTCTTTCACGTCTTCCTTTAAACCTAGTTCCTCTACTTGTTGCATACACTTTTTCCAGGATAGCTGGGGGAAATTGGTTCCAAAAAGAACTTGGCGTTTTCCTGTCGTCGACAGGAAATGAATGAGCGATTTTGGATAATATCGCGGAAGGTGAGCAGAAGTGTCAATATACACGTTAGGATGTTTCCAGGCAACAGCAATCATTTCTTCAGTCCATGGGTGCCCTTTTAATGGACAAAAATATAATTAGTTTAACCATGATAATACCCGTGAAAATCAAATGTATAAAAAAGCAGCTTCGAACAATATTTAGAAGTTCACATACCAATATGGCCTCCCACGATCTTCAGGGCGGGGAAACGAAGAGCGACTATTAACACGAAAAAAAAAGTTAATTCATTAGCGGAAAAAGATAACGAAAAGGTATATTCATGAATTTATATGTACTATCATCGATATAAGGAATCGGACGACCAGGCTCGCTAGGGCAATGAGGGCCAGTATGCCCAACCTGAAAAATATTTAAGTATTAAATAGCTACCAGATCCTGTTAATAACACGCACCTGTGTGAAAAATGGAATATCTAATTCGACACATTTAACAAAGAGAGGGTAATATAGCTTGAAAAATAAAAAATAAAATAAAATTAACCTATTTGGTAAAACTGTAGCTAGCAGAGTAAATTGCTATACCTTATCGTTGGGTGGCAAATTCCATAACCAAGGTACAACTCTCAGTCCACGACATCCTAATTCATTCACAGCTCTATCTAATTCTCTACATGCCGCCACAGGATCGGCTAGATCCACTCCAGCTATCCCAATGAACCTATCTGGGTAGGCTCTGGTGTATTCGGCAACTTCATCATTGCTGAAAAGGATGCGACCCGGTCTGTACCATGCATTCAAGCAGATTTTGTGAATATTTGCAGCATCCATTAGTGCCACTAGCTCTGCTGGAGTGCAACGCTTTTCAAAAAATTTAAAGTCCACATGAGATTTTTCAAAGAGTGGCCTCACTTCTGGGATCCCTTCCAAGAATGGTATAACAGGGTTTGCCCAAGCATCTATGGCCTTGATGGATTCATTGCTGCGTTTTTCGGAGGTCATGATAATTAAGTAAAACTAACTGCTCCTTAAGAGCAATTTAAATAAATTTGGTTAAAAGTGTTGCGTCACCACATTTTCACATGCCCTAATATACCAATACCATTGGAATTACATTTTATTACCAGGCAAAAGCCTTTGGGGATCGGTATGGGCGTTCATTCGATGAAGATACTTTTCATAAAATGAGAGCATGTAGGGATTGTATGCAAGTTTCTACGACTAATCATATTATTCTCAAAATAAACTTCAATGTGGCTCTTTGCGGTAAACCATGATGTATCAGCCTATACGGATAAAAAGTGAAAGAATAATATAAGAATATATGAGTCACTTCAAGATGACTAACGAAAATTTATTGCAATGCTCTGGTTGCTTGCTAGCTCTCTCGGATACCTTTGTGTTTTTCCCACTGCAGTTCCTGTCGCATTTACCGTTGTATGCGATAGAAATTAATCTAGTTTTTTTTTTTTAATTTGAATGATCATATTTTAGACACTTCTTTTCCGAAATGTTTCGTGGAAGGATACTTTATTCTCGCTTCGATCCGGTAATCAACAAAAATTGTGTCAATAACTCTATTTAAATAATAAAATAATCACAGTATTAGTTGACTCTAAACACTTTTACGCGTTCCATAATGGCATTTCTATGTCACGTTCATTCGATTTACTGTACTCTCTTAATGGAGCTTCACTTTCTCAGCCTGTATCTCAACAGCTAGTCTATTTTCGGCATTGAATACCGACTTAAAGCGCCTCTGCTTAGTCTCACGACCTCTCCCAAGCTTTTCACAATGGTGCTCCAAATGACTTTGCAAGAGTACCGCAAGAAAGGGTAAAGGGTTATAGCATATCGTGCGATCTACTAATCGCAGTCTTCTCGAAGCATAAAGCAGTAGAAAGACACCCAGGTCGTAGTTTAGGCGCTTGAAAAGTGCGAGTTTCTGGTCAAGCAAGAAAAATCACACTTTACCCCCAACTCAGACAATCGAGCCTCTGGGGTTCGGACTAAACACGCAGAGCATCTCATTCAAGTTGCCAAGAAAGGTAGCAAGAGATCGTGTAGAGAAAGGACTCACCTACACCTAACACATAATATGAGTTAAGGTTCTTTAAGGTCAGCTTTGTTGTTGCCTTGTTGTTGCCTTGTTGATTATTGTTTAGTTGTTTTTGGTGTAATGACGCACGATACATCTTTGAAATCACGTGCTAATCGTGATTTTACAATACTCTATTCTTATTTAAACCCATTTTTGATTTCTCACCCATCTTCTACTTACAATACTAACATCTTGTCTACCATTCGAACCGTTACATCTGGCAAGTGTACCAGGAAGTAGAGACCAATATATACTGCGGTATTGACAATGGGTCTTCCTTACGACATTCGTTCGAATAGCCGACGGGGTCCAAGTATGAACTGATGGAAATGAAGAAATGGCAAGGATGATATATTCAATACTACTTTGTATATTGTTCTCTACTCCCTGGTACGCTCGCCAAATGTAATGGTTCAAACGGTAGACAAGATGATCTTAATTATAATAAAAGATCATGTTGACTTATAGAGTCGAATTATCTCTTTAATGACTCATACAAATTGTTGCATTGCTTATGAAACCTGGGAACGATGTGGATACGGAGTTAACGCTAGACAATTGGGCATCATCGTCTATTTTCGACCATTTCTACAGAATTGATATAAGCGTTCAGCACTGATGCCACTGGTTTGCTCCTCTCGTCTAATTGCGGCATCACACGTTATAAAAGGACATATTACATCATCATGAAGCGTGACCTGCGTATTTTGTCAGTTGTCAATGCCTCACTTTCCTTTTCGTTTGTTATTTTCTACTTCCTTCTCTGGGACGGCCGAGGAAGACATCTTCGAGTGTCTTCATTCTAAATTTCTATAGTCTAAAAAAATGAGTTCATTATCGTTTGGTTTTTTCTATTTGTTTATTCTTTTTACGAGTTCATTTTACCTAATAAATCGGACTCATCATTGAGAAGCATCGACTTTTGCATTCGCGTTGTCCGTTTCCCTTAAGCCGTCGCATATACTAAGCTTAGGAATAATAGGTCTTTGATACAGATATCAAGGCTGAGTTTTATCACGCGTTTTTCTAATAAGTACCCGTTCTTGTGCAGGACTTTTATGAGGAGGACGCGTAAGTTTGAAAGCAATTGGATCACCTTGATTACAGGAAACGTAACCTCATATCAAGTTGAAAAGCTTGACGAAACTGGCTTCGTAGATTGCGATCTGGATCAAATCTAATTTGTGAAGCAGGCGCATTAAAAAGCCTGCGCTCGCTCGTGCCCAAATGAATCTAGTTCATCACATGACCCCGCCATGCATCCTGATAGATTAAGCGGGTTTTGAGAAATCCACTACACTAGCTCGACACAGCAACAGACCACATTAAGAACAGCCATGCGGATAGGAACACATGAATCTACATATATTCCGGCCAGACACGCATGAATATCAAGGCAGCAGCCTTAATTAAAAATCAATCTGATTTATTCTAGAAAGCTAAATGAATCTTCGCGCCAATTAGTGCGACAATTTAGTGTGGGTAGATAAAGTTTCGCCACTACTATCTCCTTCTCTTCTCACGTTTTATTGCAACTCTTCTCTCGCTGAACATTCGACAGCATTTTATCAATCATGAAGGTTCCTGGCTCTGCTCTCGAATTATATGACCTTTTCATTGCACTGGAGGCGTCCATGCCAAGTAGCTCGGGTAAATCACATTACATGTTCCTTTTTTTCAACATCTAATTCCCTTTACGCAATTATTAGAATTTACTCATTTGCTCTCCACGCTACTCATTCCGCGCGAAGCTATGCCCACTCCTGAAGCAATTTCCCAAGTGAAGCCTTATCTAGCGCATAGCCCTGAATCTCTGTCTAAGCTGCTTATCAAAACCCTTGAATTTTGCGCTGAAGACTCTCAGGAGGGATATTCTTCCATGTTTTCTCGTATATGTGAATCTCTCTTTCTACTGCAGAAAGTTGAGGAGAAAGTGGGACGCGGCCTCTTGGAGAAATATGTAGCCGCTCTGCGATTGGATGACTCGGGTGCAAGCCACGAAGATGTAATGAAAGGAGTGGAGGACTTTTTGAACAGTATTAATGAGGAAGATGCGGTAAAGGTTAGAAAGATAATGGCAGAGGAGGAAGCTGCCGAGGAGCTCGGTAAGGAGATACTTGTATTTATGAGCTCTTAAATGAGACTGCTATTGACATGGCATTTCTGATTTTGAATTAAGGACTGACTGAAGAAGACTTTGCTAACGCCGCTTCCATTCTCAATTCCGATACTCTTTACGTGGAGGTTCTCTCGTTGCTCCATCTTAACCACACTCAAAATCTACCGTGGCAGACCGTTTTACTGCGCATAGAACAGTTGGTGAACGAGAAAAAGCCTGAGGTATGGCCTTCTCTCCGCGCGTTTCTAGAACGTTACCACTTGGAAGGATATATGCGAAGCGAGAGTGAAGACGAGGACTTAGAGGAGATGACCTACGAAGAGTACTGTGAGAAGTTCTTGGTTGGAGACATGGAGATGGAACAGTTTAAGATCCCGGAAGAGCAACAGCCTAGCGCGACCAAGACGCAGGCAATTGTCCACGGATAATCGATGGTTTCTTTCATTTTAGGAATTTGCATATGAGTTACCATTACTGTTAGGATTTCTATATTTGATCACAAGAACTTTGAAAATAGGATTGGAAAAGTGAAGGCTGTGTAAAAAAAATTGAAAATTGGTGGATTAATTCTTGTAAAAAAATTTTAAAAATTGATTGTAAAAATCTTTTTTAACGCAAGTAACTCGGATTCTTTTTGTTTATTCGACTCTCATCTTAACCGTTATGTGAATAATTATAATTATATATACATTTATTTTAACCTATTCATTGAAATGAAACATTTATTTCTTCTATGTTTTCCCTAATGCTTGGTTAGGTGGTCTGCTTCAATTATTTGCCTTATTATTGACTCTGTATGAGCCAGTGTGCATGGGTCATTGCGATCGGAAGTGTTTCCTTCCTCGGTCACCGACAATCTATAATCCGGGGCATAGAGATGTAGATAGGGGTGATCTGGGAGTTCTTCATCAATTTTACGACCCAAAATTAAAGAGAGTGTGTAAGCATAACAACGAGCAACATTAGCATGGTTGTATCCTCCTAAAGTGGAAGAGAAAATTGGTTAACGAAGGTCAGGTATATTTATCCTTAAGCTATGTCATCATGGTACCTCCTCCTAGTAGCAGCGTAGGTTTTCCCCAATCGACAATATGTTGTACGCAATTTGCAAAGCTTGCTATACTCAAGTTCCATTCAGCAATACGGTCTCCATACAGCCCATCTGCTCCACATTGCACTACTACGGCATCGGGCTTGTAATTCTCTTTGACAGCGTCCGTGATTCTTTTGAAAAAAGGCATCATTGAACCACCACGTAAGCCAGCTTCGAGAGGCACGTTTATTACTCCCCTTTTTCCCTTGTCAAATAAATAACCACCAGTCCCAGGGTAGAAACCTGGAGTATATCGGTGAAAAGAGAGTGTAAGAACTCGATCAGTGAGCTGAAACGCAGCCTCAACTCCATCTCCATGATGCACATCCAGGTCGATATAGAGAACTCGAGAAAATTGACGTCGTAATTGAAGTATAGCAAGGGTGATGTCGGCGACATAGCAGAAGCCAGCTGCTTTTCTCCTATTACAACAAATCACGTCTAAACAGAAAAAATAAAATAAATAACAGAGAAAGCTACCGTCTGGCATGATGCCTTCCACCATCCCAATGCACCGCAACATCGCATTTCCCTTCTATTAGGTACTGCGCTGCAACTATACTCGAACCAGAGACATAGCGAACATATTCACCCATACCCTCGAAAATTGGACAGTCCTAAAGTACATTTAATAGTGTGAGTGCAGTTAGCGGAATAAATCAAAAAGCCTTTTACATATTCTAGCCCATACTCTTCGCAAAGCTTTTGAAATGGGATTCTTTGGCCATTAATTTGATTGTGGTCCTCGCACTCCCATGTCTCTTCTACATCTTCCCGCTCCTCCTCTTCTTCGTCGTCTTCTTCTATATTTCCTTTCTCTTTCTCCTTTTGAATATTGTAGCGCTCTTCCGCAGAGAAAAGAAAATCTAATCACTATAGTGAGTATATTGCATCAATCATAAGAATATATTTTTTGATTTACCAATAAAGTCAGGTGAATGAAAAGTAACGAGCTGTTCACGTGTTGCTTGACTTGGTGTCAAAATCCTTTTCGATCAAATGACATGATTAGTGAATAATTATATATGTATAAGCGCATAATATCACTGCATTTTCGTACTCCATATCGTTAAATAAGCCATAGGCATTGATTAGAGAGTGTATTATTTCAGACTTTCAATAGAATCAAATTCAATAAATCAACCCGTCGATTGAAAAGGAATCTGCACAATAGACTTACTCTCCCCTTGTTGCTCGGCAACCGCGAGGCAATACGCGCGTATTCCGGTGAATATATATATGCAACTCTTCTCATTTTTAAAATTTGTATAGCTAAATCCGAGTCGAGGTGCGAAAAGTGGGTTAAATATGAATAAAAAAGTGTTATACGAAAAGTTTTATCAGAAAGTAATGTGATTACTATGGCTCTTTAATTATCGCGACATTATACAAGCTCACGATATTAAATCCTTGTGTAAAACGCGTCAATGATATTTAAAATCCGAACTGAATATCCTTAAACAGGGCAAAATACAAAGTCAGAAAGAGTAGATCATGCATTTTCAATTTTAACAGCCAACACAGCACAACAGTGTCCTTATTGGTTTGTAGTTGTGCGTTGTATTCCATTCCATTGGCATTAACTTTCTTCAAATTCTTTAAGTAGAATCTATCTATCGTTATCAAGGCCGATGGTCAGTGCCAAGAGAGGTACATCTCGGTGGCGTTATCAAATCTGCGCCATTCCACAATATTAACAGATATCGTTAGTCAGTACGTTTTGTTCTTTAGCTCTTTCCTTTTTCTTTTCAATATAATCTCCATTCCGTTTTTTATCTTGTCATTCTTTTTTTGCTAAACTTTGTTTATATATTGGTACCCCTCTCTTTTTTATTACAAATAATATGACGGATAGCTACTTACAACAGGACAGTCCTCCAGGTAGGCGTCGTTCGTCTATTATCGATCCGCTCACCTCAAGCGAGCATGATCACGAGAACATTCGCCAGCAAGCCGCCGCAAAATTGGCCTTAGCGGCACGCAAGCGTCAAAGCTATCAGGCTACAGCTGAGTTACAACGCGCACGCCCCCATTCTTTCGGCAGTACCAGTAATGGTCATGTGAATATCAGTAAAGCACAGCAGCCACCACTGCAACAGAATCAACCCAACTCCCAAAAGCGTATGTCGCTGCCCCTCTCGCCACGACTTCCTTCGTACTACTACGAAGAGAGTGAGGTCAATAGGCGAATGCAAGAACAACTGCAACAAACAACCGAAAAGATTGGCGTGGGTGGAGATGTAAATGAAAATTCTAGGCGATCGAAAAGGAACTCGCTTGTTGACCCGACTTATCTTGACTCTGGTAAATCTTTTTTTTCTTTGTATTCATTTTTTTCTCCATTAACCTGTTCATTATACTCTTCATAGCGGCATCAGTTGTACAAACACCTGAGAGTCAGACCACTATTCTCGATGTGTATGACTTCTCTCCCTCCTTTAAGACCCAAGATTTACAAAATATTTTCTCAGTGTACGAAGGAATGCGCGGGGGCTATCGTATAAAATGGATCCACGATACTCGAGCTCTCATTTTATTCGAGCATCCGGCAACCGCTAAACAGGCTTACCTTGCCAATGTTGGGAACCCCGTAGCAAAGGTACGCCCATACACTGGCACTTTAGACTTTTTGAACAATTCACGGCGCGATCCCTCATCCAAACGACATTCTATCGATATACTCTCAAAGCGAGTGCAGGACGCATTCGATGCACAACGACAAATGCGATCTATTCACGGTAACTGTAAACAGTGTCAAATTCGACTTCATCTAGATATCACTAACGATATACTTTTGATGAATCAACAATAGAAAAAAGAGAGTTTTAGCGTGCAACCTTTAATGGCACTGAGATGGCGAATATTTCCTATACGTATAGCTTATCTACTTAGTGTTATTTTCTTGTTTCTCTTCCCCCCCTTTTTTTGGTTCCATCTCCTCCTTTATCATGTATTTTGAATTATTTCACTTTGGGTTTTGTATTATTTTTTTCCTTAATTTCTTGTAATGCTTGAAATTTTATTATATTATATTTTGTTTTACTTCTTCCTATGTCTGTGACGATAGGTTGCTATCATTATCATTTAATGGAAATATTATTACTGTGCAATTAAGTGAGAAAATTCTTAAATTACAGTGATTACAGTGAAATAAAAAGTTCAGTTCGACAACTTTTCCCACATCTCATGGTATGTTTCATCTAGCGTACGGTGAAATCCTTGTCGATTCCTAAAAGTGAGACTCTCACCATCTGTAGGAGAGTAAATTAACGTGGATAAACTGCGGGTACTTAATGGAATTCTTTCATTAGGCGCACTTCTGTGGTCGATCATACAAAGAAACAACAAAATTGAAATAATTGTAAGGCCAAAAAAATTCCGACTAAGATGAAAAGATTTCCAAATGGAAGAATAATTACAGAAATGGAGTTCCTCGAATTGATGCATGCCCTTCATATTTTTCTCTATTCCAGGTTTGTGACTCAAGAGTCAATGCTATGGTTTCTGCGGATACTAATTTCTTATTGAAGTGGAATTGTAACAAGATTAGAGCGCAATAGGAACATAGATCTTCTTTAAAACATTTACTTTGGAACTTAATTTTACGGCAGGAGCAGAATTCGCGGTTGATTTAGCTGGTTTCGGGTCAGAGGAAACTTTTTTCTTCATTCTACATTTGCACTTAATATGGGATATTCACCTTTTTGAACATTGGTATCTTCCTCAAAATTAAATCTAAAAGTTATATTTTGAACTAAATGTGAAAATCTGCCTTGGAGAACAATTCGATTGTAGATAGCGCAGTGCCAAATGCACAGATATTTGAAATTTGAAATTGATAACTAGCAGAAGAGTTTGGATGTAGACAATCCTTGTGAAACCCCCTCGGTTTGCATTGCAAAAAATTGAACTTCTCCATTTGAGATCATAGTGCCAAGTGATATTGCGAAGAACGTATTGCAAATATTGAATACATTATGCGGTTGGCTTCTACAACATCCCCTAAGTTTTTCAGGCATTATAGCCAGCTGTTAATCAGTCAACTATTTCTATTGTGCTAATTTTTACAACATATAAAGCCATATTTGTTGATTCGATATAATTCTATATTACTTAGGAACCAACTACAATGATCCATGTTTTGTAAATATTTTTTGTGGCAGCCTTTCTACTAATATCCGATATGATTTAAAGCCAACCGCAATTGTGACATTCCATTCCATTCACTTTGCAAAGCGAACACCAATGTATCTATTTAGGATCCATAAGATTGCTCTCCTAATAAGATTTTCATTGATTACGAGCATATCAACTTAAAGGTATATTTTGGCTTAATCACGAGATGCCTACATCGCCTAGAAATACACTTAATCGACCCATTATTACGCTGTTTTGGGGTTCTCAGGGATAAGAGGATTCTCATGATTTTCCAGTATTTGTCGGAAACTCAAATCTGTCATGATATGTTTATCCAAAAGTTTGTACTGCACGCTTAGGTTGTGTAGTTGTTTATTAGCATTATATATGCGCAATCTGCTTTTGCTGAGGCCAATGGCTTGTCAATATATGGTGGCACTGCTTACGAAAATACCCTTAGCTTACTTATTTCTATTTGATATATATGTTATTTATATTGGAATGTTTGGGAATAGAATAGAGGATCAGAGAGTGGAAAAAAGGATAAAGGAGGAGAGTATATGCTGCTCTTAGTCACAGCTGATCGCGATGGGAAGGATAGAGTGTGTCCTAACGAGCCTCATAGCTCCAAGCAGCTTTATTCTATAATATGCATTAACGATTTTCGAGAAGGAATGGTGGCTGTGAGCGTGATCGCACTGCTTTGGGAATAAGCGCAATGAAATCTTATTACGATGCAGGTAGGCTTTTGAATTTATTTCTTACTTTTTGGTTAATCCCAGTTGCACTGCCATTCTTATGTTCAGGTATTAGGATCTAGATATATTTTGAAGCAATTCCTAAATGTCAATGGTAAATCTACAACATCTTGTATGATTCAGGCAAATTGTTAAATTACAAAGCTCAACTCCTGATGCCAGCCAATATCCAATCATTCAAATAATATTAGGAGTCGTTTTTTTCAGTGATTGTTTGAAATATTACGCTCTCGAGAGGCTGAACCAATAAAAAAAATCAAAATCATCAAACCCATCAATCCAAGCTCAATTCCTAGTGCAGAATTTTCCCATGAGCTTATAAGTTTCTTTCCGATCAGATTTTGGAACAGTTTCTTCATTCAAATAATGCACTGCTCTCTGCAGGAAATGGCTCACAGAGGAAATCGACTAAGTAACATACGCTGAGTATCGCATAGGGCGGCATATCCGCCCCATTGTCCAGATCGAGTCAGAAGATTGAAGTTGGATTATGGAACTGACTCATGCATTTGCCTTCTACTTGAGAAGTGATAACTATTTACATATGCGAACCATTTTCTATAAATAGTTGCCCAAATTGCTTGCTGCTTAGAACTCAATAAGATTAACCACGATGAAAAAGACACTTTTCCTAGTTTTATTCTTACTTTCACTTCTTTCTGCTGTAAAGGGTGTTTGCAAACGTCCATGTTGCAACGATTGTTGGTGCTGTCATTGCTGCCGAGGTGCACAACTTGAAGAATTTGCAAAGCAAGAATTTGCAGGAAACATCGCAAGAGCTGAACAGTTTCTCAGTAAACTCCGGGCAAAAACACTCGAGCAATAACGAGCTCATGGTCTCTTCTCTTACATCGTATACTAAGAAATTTTCTCGAGTTTTCTCATCTGACTCTCCCTGGAATACATTCAAATTTGGTCAAGAGCATGTAATGCCAAATAAATAGTATCAATTAATTGTTTCATCTAAACTAAACAGTATTTATAAACCCAGGCATACTACTTTTTCTATTATAAAATGTTACATGCAGTGATAATAAGAAGAAATCAAATACTGAATGGATTGATTATTTTAGTCGTACTTATTGAATGAGTTATCATCCTATAGATTCTCAGCAAATTCTCTGAAAATAAATTCTTAAGTGAATTTCGTTTCAGGGGCTAAATCCATGCGTACTAGTTCCTTTACTGCTCTTGCAATATAGCAATGGATCCTTTCAATCTAGATTAAATATCTATATGTAAATATCTATAGCTCCATACTCTTCCGTTCCAGACCTCAGTTATATTACGACAGTAAATGCTTTGATCTAGGGATTTTTAACGGCATTTGCATTATAAGCAATGCAGTATTATTAATGCTACTCTTTTTCGGCCTCCTTATAGCCAACTTATGAACCTCACTTTGGATTAATAACACATTAATAGCTTAGCTGCTTTGAAAGAAGAGTTAAATTTGTTTTTTGTTAATAAAAACTAATTTATCATTTATTATGTGCACAAAGTTCCATTTCAAAGCACCTCTATTAACAATCAATTTTGTAAAGTAGGCACAATTCTTCGCCTGTGTGGCTTGTAGATCCTTAAACTTGTTCGTTTCAACTTTAGAGCTGGAATTCGTATTTTTATTGCAGCGATCAAAGCGTCAATTCTTTCTCTAAAACTGGTGGAAACAAATGGCAAATGCAACCCCTAAATCCAATCCAATAACTAAAGCAGTATGGGAAGGCAGCATTCCTATTCGCTTCTCACTCGATCCAAAAGAAGCGGAATCGTTTGGAGTTTCACTTGAATCTTGTATTGTAAGTTCCATTCTACTTTAATTGCACTCTGGCTTTCCTTCAATATTCGTCCGTTCTACTCCAGATCCAAGCACCACGATGCTCTTATCTTTCCCTTCTTACATCACAAATCCGAAAATTTTTCGTGGATTTGGGGCTGCAATTTTTCGGAGATGACACAGAAATTTGGTACGAATACAACGGCACGCCATGCAAGTGGTAATGTTAAAAAATCACACAATCGTTTTATTGTACATTCATTTAGATGTTCTATATCTCGTTTTCCTTCTACAATGAAGGCACTATCCAATAGGACTGCTGTATGATTTGTTAACTCACAATGATCCCTCTTCTGATTCAATACAAGCGCTACCTTGGCGGTTGACTGTACACTTTGAGAATTTCCCAGCAAACCAGCTGATTCGTGGACAGGCTGTCGATGCAACTCAAGATTTCTTTTTTTCTATGGTTAAAGAGGTTAATTAGTATATTTATCCGGAGCCTGACTTTGGATTAAATCTCGCTTTATTTTTCGTATAGGCCGATTTTTTAATGCATGGCTCAACCAAAAAGCTAATGAATCTATCCAAGGACGATCAGACACAATTATGGGATGGGTTGGCATCAAGTATGTTGACTTAGAATGAAGATTTCTTCCTTCTCCAGTTTACTGATCCGTAAATTTTGTGATGTTATATCTTGCACAGATAGCTACGAACGTTTCTGGAGCATAAACCAACGACTATCTCCTGCAGATGCCCCCCAAACGCGCTATATCCCGTTACGAGTTTACCTCCCCGATGCCTCCGTTGTGATTCAAGAACCATTGAGTCCTTTTGACGAGGATGGCTCCCTACTTACATTATGGGACGCACTTCACCGCCTGCTCCCAGATCTCTTCCCAGATAAAAAGGCTAAGCCTTGTGCATTGCCTGTGGTCCACGGAGTTATTCCGCAAATGGAGATGCCGTTGATTTGGGCTGCACAGCAACTCTCTTACCCGGATAATTTCTTGCATATTGTCATCCTGCTCAAGAGCTGACAACCTTCATCATGTTTTACAATTAGTGTACCTTTCTAATCTAAGAGATTAACTTTATATTGTCTTTATAATTAATGCATCATTTCCGTCTTTCTCTTTTTCATTTATTTGTTGTACTGCCTTTTATATCGACCCCTTTATATGAGATTTTTGTCTTGCATCTCTAGCTTTATTTTATTTTAGCTGGCAGAAAATGTATAAAGCGAAGAATAAATACCCCTCTATTTTACTTTTTACAAGAATGAAATACACAATGAGCGACATACGTCATGTTTTTTTTTCAGTACTCTCATTGAAGCGAGTATATTTTCTGTCAAAAATATCTATGTAGAGTTGAATTTACTGATGCTAGGCTTGTTAAACCTTCTGAATGTATTAGACTTCATTTATCTTAAACGTTGCCCAAAGGCTTTTTGTCACGTAATGGCTAAACTTGGGTACTTTTCTTTGATGCAAAGCCCAACAGGATTCTATGCTTCTATTATGGTGTGAGCTTATTTATTTTCCCCTTATCTATCCTGTTTGTATAACAAAAAACTCCCATAGAATACATGTTGTCCCCATTTTTAATACATTAGCTTTTTCGAACTGCACCTGTCCACAATCACTGTATATTGCATGTTTCTAATGCAATTTAAGCGTTTCGCACAAGAATTTTCTTGTGACTTGTCTCATTGAGGTCGCGTGACTGTAAATGGTAGAAATGGTGGCAAATAAATAGTTGCCCACCAATATCAATGCAGCTTCCTAATTGCCTATTAATCCTTATCTTCCAAACATACACTGGTCAATAACGAGAAAACATGAGTAGAATAGCAAAATTTTTGGTAGTAACACTGATGGGGGGACTGTGTAGTCTTAGTTATGCACTAGACAATGGGTTTGTTCGTCCTCCAATGGGGTAATGTCGAAGAAAAGAACCTCCATTTGGAGTTTAGAGCGAACACATGAAAAACATTAACTATTTGGATTCCAGATGGAACAGTTGGAACAAATTTGCATGTAATGTGGACGAAGCGTTAATACGCGAAACTGCAGATGCAATGGTGAATTCAGGTATAAGAATGAAGCTATAGCGCCATGGCATTAAATTGATAGTGTCTATCACAAAGGTCTGGCCGCGGCTGGTTATGAATATATAGTGATAGACGACTGTTGGCAAAGTTTTCGTGATACTAATGGGACTATCCATCCAGATTACAAAACGTAAAAAATTTTACATCCTATCTAACTAAAATAGAGCATTACCTAGGTATAATTTAACCAGGTTTCCATCGGGTATGCGGGCACTAGCAGATTACGTTCATTCAAAGGGTAAACTTCAGGAAACTCTATGACAGTATTCTAAATATTTCCAGCAATTTCATTCAATATATCTATAGATTTGCTATTCGGACTGTACACCGATGCCGGAATAATGACATGCCAGGGACGACCTGGATCACTGGGTAATGGGGGATCAAACTTTCTTCAGTATAATAGCTCTCTAGTAAATGCTCTTAATAACAGGCTTCGAAGATATCGATGCTAAAACCTATGCGGATTGGGAGGTGGATTTTGTAAAGGTAGATAATTGTCACAATAACGGAGTTCCAGCGTTGTTACGATACACAAGTAAGCCATTGAATATGATTACCTTGTCTCAACCAGAATATGCTTACAATTTACCTCTAAACTTCCTTTGTAAATTGTGAATTAGAAATGCGAGATGCTTTGAACGTAACAGGAAGACCAATATTCTATAGCATCTGTAATTGGTAGACAGCCATCCTGGTTATTTGGACACTCATAATGATAAGCAATCAAATTAACTGTCATAATTTCTCATCTCCAGGGGAGAGGAATACGTGTGGAAATGGGCCCAGAATGTAGGAAACTCATTTCGTACAACCGAGGACATAGGCGACCACTTCAACCCCACTAGTTGGCGAGAGTCTGGCCCCTGTTACCCGTGCGGTGTTGTAGATATCATCGACAGAATGGCAGAAATGACAAAGTACGCGACCATCGGATCATATCCAGATCCCGATATGTTGGAAGTTGGGAATGGTGGAATGGTAGTATATTTTATGTTGTTATCTTTAGTGATTGAGCATAATTAACCCAGTAGTTAAACCGAATTAGAGTTATGAAGAATATAAAACACACTTTACTTTCTGGGCAGCATTCAAGGCCCCACTGATTATCGGCTGTGATTTGCGGAATATGAGTCCAGAGACCCTTCAGATTCTGACAGCGGAAGAAGTCATTGCTGTAAATCAGGATCCGCTTGGGAAAGCTGTTCAACGAGTTCGACGGGACCGATTTCGTGGAGTGGAAGTGTGGGCAGGACCACTTAAAAACGACGATACCGTAGTTGGTAATACTAGACTTATTGAACCAATCCAATTCGTTTATACCTTTATATCGCCATCGACCTTATGATTGACCTATATACATTTTCTTTTTTTACTCAATAATGTAGTATTATTCAATCGGAATACATGGTCAACTTCAATATCAGTTCACTTTTCTTTTGACCTGGGGATGACTCGTAATTCACGTTTCAGAGTGCGCGACCTATGGCAAAAAAAGGATATCGGTGACTATGTTGGCCAGTAAATGTCCTCCTCCCATATTCCAAAAAAAAAATAGACTACTGTACACTATCTTTTCATTCTCTTTTAGATTTGAGGCAAAATCCGTCCCTGGGCATGGCGTCGTAATGTTGCGGCTCTCTTTGCAATAGATATACTGGTGGAGAAGAACTAGAATATTTCTTTGAATCTCCGCATAGTTCCAATTGATCAGTTTATTTCAATAATGGGTAACTCATCCATTCATCTACATATAATATATTGGAGTGTCATGGGATTGTACTTGTTAATGAATATATATATTTTGCATTATATATTTACTTTTTTTCCATATTTGATATTTTTTCTGTAATGTATGTTAACTTAAATGATGCTTTACTTTACCCTTCATAATTATCCCACATGACTCGAAATGTAATCTAATTATATATTTGATTGCATGAAATATTGGCAATAATATATCGTTATTTATTATATGAATGTAATACTGTTTTTGCACTCCCTTGGCGTTGGAGGACGACCAGGCGTGACCTAAGTCTGAAATAGTCTAGATAATCTGTGTTACGACGATTGACATCATTATTACACCTTATCTCTTTTATCTCTTATCCTATCCTATCATATATATAAGATGTGATCTATCTCTCTTGAGTTCTTTGGTGTGTTTGAGTTGTGTTATCCCTTCTGCTTGTCTTCCTTCCTTTTTATCAATACATTCTTATTAAATTCCAACACTTGGTGCCAATTTTGAAATCAAATTAAATTAAGATATATTACTAGCAAGTTTGTGGCTTTCTTCAAAGTATATTGATTCGAGAGTATATCGAGATTTAAGTGATTGCATTTTCTGGAAAGAGTTTCTTAAAGTGTTGGCTTTTCTAATTTGAAAATATGAATCTAACAGAGAATATAAACATTGTGGTGACGCTAGTTGAAAAATAAACCCGTTGTTGATTTCCTCCTACTTTCAAGTCGGCACTCCGCTGTCAGTACGATATATTCATTATGCCCTCCCACAAGTCATTCAAGGTGAAGCGCATTTTGGGCAAGAAGCAGAACCGTCCTATCTCGGCATGGATCCGCTTCCGCACCGATAATGCTATCCGGTACAACGCTAAACGTCGTCACTGGCGCCGCACCAAGTTGAACCTCTAAATTTGTGTGTTACCAGACTTATTTCTTTTGTCCTAATAAAAGAAGAGTTGGGCACCACTTTTAAAAAAAATAAAAATAAAAAAAATAATTTTTTTGATCAAAAGTGAGTCTTTATTGTTTAATAAGACTCTAAAATACAATCGTTACATTATTAAAAGTAATAAAATAAGATAAAAGCTAGATATTAACGCGGTATTGCAATTCGGGGTAAGTTGATCATGACAAATTTTCTCCTCAAATGGGTAGATGTGAAATAAAACTCAACTAGCTGTGGGTATTAGGGAACGACTTGATAGGTGATAAATAAAAAAAATTAATTTTTTTTGATCAATCAACGGAGACTTTATTAGTTTCCGTAGCTTACAAGAGTTTAATGATTACAATGAAATAAGAAGGGGGGGAATAAAGGGTAAATTAGATGTATATAGTGATCGGGTATTTGGTGAAAGGTATGAAGTAAAGAGGAGGGGAGGAGGGAAAGAGCGGATTGGGAGAGAGGAAGGGTTGCTTCGTCACTCCAGTTTTAGTCTTGCTCTATCCGAACTTTCTATTACCGCTCCCTGACCGCACCACCTTCTTCGGAATAACTCTATCTCTCGTCTTTTACGTGCCTTTATCAGTTCACCTCCGATAGCCTCCTCGATGTCCATTTTGGCACGGAGGATGATTGTCTCGGGTGATGCTCGAGTGCATTCGAAATGGTAGGCGATTCGGTCCCGATGGATTTGCCATAGCACCGAATCGAAGACGATTTGAGCCGCGTGTCTTACTGCCCTCGGGGCTTCTGGTAGATCGCCAAGTACGAGGTTCCTGGGGCTCAGCACCTGAGTGTTTAGGGGGCCTGAGATGGTGTTGATACACCTTTCCGTCCAATGCCACACTGATGTGAGTTCGGGACATTCGAAGAAGGTGTGGCGGATGGTGTCCCTCGGGGCGTTACAGCGGGTACATTTCGGGTCATGACCAGGGAATGTCGAGTTTGTAATTACACGCTCTACGAGGATTCGCCAGCGTAGTGTGCGGTGTTTTGGGAGTGTTGGCCGTTTTTGAATGGAGGTCCAGACCTTTTCCCATTCCTTTGCCGTGGATGCAACCTCTGGCCAGGATTGGGGCGTCAGCGTTTTTGGTTCCGGAGAGCCATTTCGCTGGAAGTGCCTTCCCTGTCGAGTGGAGTATTCCGGGACAGGCGCGCCAGCCAGGTGGCAAAGGTGTAGTGGGAAACGAGGAGGCGGATGTTGACGGGGTATGGCAGAACATTTCGTGATATTTATTTTCTC
>NW_027192224.1:36450-46526 GCF_041956535.1 Calcarisporiella thermophila
CCTGACCTCAGAAAGGGTAGCATCTGGTATCGTGGACAGTATTGCGGTGTGATAAGACCATATTGCAGGGCGACCCCATTCTCGATTCCATGCGTTTGTAGTGTCGTCTTGTTTCTCATCGATTGGGAAGTGGGTTTCTTGTAAGAAGATGAAGTCGAGTTTAGCAATTAGCTTGATCCAGTTGAATAATGTACGTCTTTTAGTGGGGATAGCGATTCCCCTAGTGTTTAAGGATAAAAAAGTTGGCATTGGGTTGGGTTTGTTTGCTTTTATGGGTTGTTTTTAGGATTAATTAGGCCGAGTCCTCGTGCATAATGTCCGTGTCGCCATGGGTTGTCCCAAGGTCGCCGTGCGTTGTCTTAGGATCGTCCAGGTCTGTTTCCGGGCTGTATTGGTTATCCTCTTGGTGGGTATTATTTAAGTGTTCATATTGGGTCGGCTGCGTTTCTTTGAGTTCGCTCTCTTTGGGTATGTCTTGTTGGTCTTGATTGTATTCACTGTTAGTTGATTGAGTAGTGGGGGAGGGAAGGAAGTCCCTGAGCTGACGCTTCAACGGGCGAGGCGTACTGGCGCTTGTTGAGGGGTACTCTTGCTCAGGTTGTGTTTGGTCCTTCTTTCCTGCCTTGCTACGTTTTCCTTTTCGGCGGGTCACTAGCGTGAAGCCGTCGGCATCTGTTTGTGATTTTTCAGTGCTACTCGCGCCGAAGACCAAGGGATTGCCGTTGTTAGTGGGTGGGTTTTTTTGTTGGGCCGTAGTAGTGCTAATGCTGTCAAAAACGAAAGTCTTGGGGGCCTGGGGCCGTTTCCTCTCTTTCAGGAGGCAGGTTCGACTATCGTGGCCCTCGCTGGAGCAGAGTCGACACAAGGGAGGACAGTCTGGCCAAGTTAGGATAACTTTGTCTCCGTTTATGTCCATGGCACGGTTGAGTACAAATAAAAAAAATAAACCCGCTATTGAGAGACTCCATATTCCACCTCTAAATAGCATGGTTCGTAAAATTTTTGAGTTTATCTCGTGTGGCGCAGACCCACAATAGTGCAACTGAAAAAAGAAGAACTTGTAGATGAATGGTCGCGAGTTCAATACAGTTCATATGGCCCTATCGAAGCTTTGTAGGCGTGCCGTTTTCCAAACACTGCTACACTCTGCAGAGTCAAAAAGAAGGCCTATAGAAAACACATCTTCTATCTTACGGTCGCTGGCATGACTAAAGGGTAAAACACTTGGATGTTAAGCATCACCCGATGAAGAGATATTTCACTTTTTGTCATTCAACCAATATAAGGCTTCAAAATATCAGCATAATATTGCCTTCGAAAATATATATCCACGTTTGCACGGTCTTGATATATACAGATTGTTTTTATAGTCTACGTTACGCTTTACTAACTAAATTTATTTAGTACGATTATTTTTCGTGGATGATATATTTTCTTTCATTTATTGGACTTTATCATTGGGTGTAGGGCATTTTCGTCCTATATAAGAATGATATCCATGTGAATGTAACGGCGATTCAATAAAGCATTTCTTTTGGATGCATAATGCATGTAAAAACATAAAATAACACAATCGCCTATATCAGCTCAAGGGAAAGGTGGGGCCCATGGAAGGGATTACTACAACGAATTTCTGGAGATATTCAATCGGTTACAAGTATTTATGATATCCCCAGTTCAAAATATAATGATAAATATAGGTGGGCAGTATACTGTAGATTGGGTAAAGTCTATTTGGTGTATTATTTACAATTTAGTTAATATTTGCAGTGACCAGAGTAGCGGGGTAGGGGAATCACGTCGCGTACGCTATCCACTCCTGTTACGAACATCATGAATCGCTCAAATCCAATACCAAATCCCCCGTGAGGAGCGCTCCCATAACGCCTCAAGTCTAAATACCATGAGTATTCTGCTTCGCTCAGCCCATGATCTTTAAGCGAGGCAAGCAATTCGTCCATCCTCTCCTCACGCATACTTCCTCCCATAAGCTCACCCACCTTTGGGACAAGAAGGTCAGCACAGGCCACAGTATCCTCAGACGAATTGCGCCGCATGTAGAAGGGTTTTAAGCTGTGCGGATAGTCAGTAACGAATACTGGACCTTCAATATGGCTCTCGGCAAGGTAGCGTTCATGCTCACTCTGTAGTGGAAGTCCCCATTCTACAGGAAATTCGAAACTACCTTTGCTCTTTTGCAAAATGTCGATGGCTTCTGAATAAGTTATCCGTGCAAATGGCTGGAGTGTTCGTTCAAGTCTTGCTCTCAGTGATGGGTCAACCCATTTTTCAAATAATCTGAGCTCCTCCGAGTGATTGGTTAAGAGATCTCTTACCACGGCTTGGACACACCCTTCCGCAACATCAAGCAGCTGTGTCAAGTTGATAAAAGCTATCTCCACCTCAAGCATCCAGAACTCAGAGAGATGACGCGAGGTGAGAGAAGGTTCTGCACGAAATGTCGGGCCAAAAGTGTAAACACGAGAAAGCGCACTAGCAAGCATTTCTGCTTGAAGTTGCCCGGAAACAGTTAAGTAAGCAGGCGCGCCAAAGAAGCTGCTCTCGTTGCCCTTTTCATAGTCTACTAGTTTTTGTTGGGGGAGGGCAGTGAACACTTCGCCACCACCTTCACAGTCATGAGAAGTCAATATTGGCGTGTGCACACCAATAAACTCCTGACCACGGAGATAGGAATGAAAACATGCAGCTGCCTTGTCTCGTAATCGCATCATTCCTCCTCCCAGCCTCGATCGTGGCCGAAGATGAGCCCATTCTCTTAAAAATTCAATGGAATGTCTCTTCTTCTGCAGAGGATAGGTGCTATCACACTCACCTAATACCTGCACCTTGTTCACCTCGAGTTCAACCTGCTGGCCCGTGCCTCTACTTGGTATGAGTCGGCCATCGAGCCGCACACACGCGCCTGTGGAGAGAGGTTTGGCAATGTCTGGAGTGAGCACCGCTTGGAGTGAGGCGGAAGTTGTTCCATCAGTTATCTCGGCAAACGAAACTGTTTTCTGAGCGCGAAGAGTCCGAATCCATCCATAGACGGTGACTGTTTCTGAAGAGGGGGAGGATAGCAGACTGCGGATAGTTTTGTTGGGAAGAACTGATCCCGTGGAGTGAAAACGACGGAAAATGGTGAATCGTGGTAACATTGGAGCTGGGAATCTTTCGTCCGGATATTCACTTAATGTTGTTTTCAGGTGCTCAAACTTGAGTGACTGCTAAGAAATTTAGTTCCTTCAACCTTCTAAAATCTCAGCCTAGTTTGTTCCTTAATAGAACTTCCTCGCTACTCTTTTTTTATAATTTCTCACAATTTCAGGCAAGCGCGCAGACTATCGATGGACGATTATTACCAGTTTATTGCCCCAACTGAAGAAAAGCAGGGCGAATCGGAGGGGAATGGTGTCGACCTATTTCAGAGTTGGTCTAGCTCTTCTTGGGGAAACACGTTTGGCAAACTTGTGGAAAATGTGAAAAAGCAGGTAAATCACCATTTTACATTTGACATGGTGTAACAGAATGCAATTAACGATTGATGAACTAATACTCCAAATTTTCCAGGGTGAAACTTTAGTTGATGTCACCAAACGTGATCTAACTGAATTCGTGTCCACTGTACGCACCGATGCAACAAACACAGTTGATGCTGTCTCTCACCATCTAAGTCAGCTTACAATTCCTTCATCTCCAACTCGCTCCACTGATGCTCCGTCCGAATCGACATCCGGTCCTGGTGAATCTTCTTCTGCACCAGAATCACCAACCTCGTCAAAACGGTGGTCTCTCTCAATACTCCGTGAAGCTCCAGCCCAGGTGGAAAAATACATTAAAGAAGCTAATGTGGAGAAGTACCTCAAGGAAGCTGAGGCTTACTCGGAGCGCCTCTTGAAAGAAGCTCCACAGCGGTTACGCTCTGGTCAGCGTGCAGCCGAGCAGATGGTCCAGAGATTGGGAAGTGAATTGGGAGGTCTATTGAATACTGCAGTGACTATCACAGCTCCAGTTGAGGAAAGAAGACGAGCAGTAGCACAAGCAAAGAAGATCATGTAAGCGTAAATTACTATCTTTCAACCTATAATCTGCTTTTTTTCTGCGTTATCCAGGGTGTATTCTGTGATGACTAAATGCAGCTTTCGAATAGTGTGGATAGAAAAGAAGCTCAGCTCGCCAAGATTCGCACGGATGCTTCGACTTATACTACTGAGCCTGAGAACGACGCCTTCTACCGAACCTTCGTTGCTGGTTTTAGCGCACAAGAGTATACAGAAGAAATTTCTCGTCTCCTAGAGGAGCATCCAGAGGTGCGCGAGATGATGGAGAAACTTGTACCTGAAGTCATCAAATACGAAGATTTTTGGAAACACTACTTTTGGAGAGTATGGCAAGTTGAGCAGGAAGATGAGAGGAGGAAGAAACTAGTCAAGGGTAAATAATCGGCTTTTATACTTAATTTGTGGGCTAATCTTGGTTCTTACAAAATCCACGTTTTATTGGGACTCTTCTCCCAGATGCTGTAGAGGCACACGGCGACGAGGAGTTCAGCTGGGACATGGATGACGAAGAAGAGGGAGTAGAAGGGAAAGAGGAGAGAAATGTCGATAAAGGAGAAGTCAAGGTAGTAAAAGAAGAGGGCGAGGAAAATACATTATTAGAGTCCCAAGAGAAGGAAGTAACGGCAGAGAAGGTGAAGAAAGAAACCTCCAATGAATCAAGAGAGATGAAAGCAGTGGAGCCAGAGAGTAGCCAAGGAGAAGTGGGTGCGGCAGCCCAAACAGATGTGGGTGAAGCGAGGCCAGGAAAAAAGAGTCCACGTACTTCTGAAGACAGTTTTGAGATGATTGCGGAAAGATCGTCTTTAGATAATAATCGAAAGGATCAAGAAAAGGAAAAGAAAGAAAAGAAAGAAGGAGAAGCAGATGACTGGAGCGATTGGGAATAGTAGCATCCAGTATATTTTTGAATTAATTCTATATCACTCTATGCTTTTTTATGATTCTATCCTTATCCTTTTTTCGCCTATTATCACATAGCAATTTTTCATTTTTGTAATTTTTTATTTTAACCACCAACTCTTTTGTTTTTCCATTTCTGTATCAACAGGATATTTTGGATATCTGAGATTAGCTAGATAATCCTCTTGTGAAAGGTTAGAAGTAGTTTCTCAAACCCACCACTCATTCCCTTCTTTAAAAGGAGAATAAAAGAAACCCTTTTGCCCGACAATCCTCATCTCTTTCCGTTCCCTCTCTTCCTCTCACGCAGCATCCATGGTCCTCTACAGTAATTAGAACTATAACTTAACGATTAGAATAATGTATCGATCCTATTACGCGGATGACGATGAAAGCGCGCATGAAAATGATACTCACAGCGAGGAGGAGAACTCCCCTGGGATATCCGGCGAAACTCTCGCACGATTCTTGGGCAGTGGTTGTGGGAACAATGAGAGAATGGAAGATTCTCCCTCACCATCACGATATTATCCCAACTCCAAATTTTCAGGGTCTTCCATGCTTTCCCCGAACTCCGCGTTGTCTCCATCTAGTGTTCCCACATCTCGCTTACGTGCACTTTCACTTGGCCAGCGCACGCAACCTTTCCACTCTCAGCCAAGTCTTCACCCGCCTCCACTGGAGATGCAACGCCCCTCAAGTTTTGATGTGAGATCTACCGCCCAAAAGGGTCACGGCCACCAACTACCAACCCCGCCCAATGGGACATTCTCTACACCTTCTTCTCCCTCACGCCATCCATCTCATTTGTCCCCTCAGCCAGTTTCGAACTCGAGTTTGCCAAAAACTCATCCTCCTCTGCCTCCAAATTTGAAAATCCCATGGCGAGATTCACAGGATAAAAAACCGGCGCCAAAATTGAATCTCCCGCATAGCCCAAGTCAAAGTACTCCCGAGGATAATAGGTTTATTGAGAGGTAGAGCGCTTGTCTCTTATTTATCTGAAAATTTATTTCTAACTAAATATATTGATGCTTACCAGAGATCAATACGGGTTTAAAAAGACTTCGCAGTGGCTCACCCTTAAAGATTTTGCCGAATTTGAGTCCAAGTATGGGCCCGTCCTAGAAAGACGGCGGCACAAGTGGGAGACGCTAATCCAAGAGCATGGCGGGAATCTGCCCTCGCGCAGCACAAAGGTTAAGCGATATATTAGAAAAGGAATCCCATCATCGCTACGCGGGAAGGTAAATTTTCAGATTATATACGATTAAGTACCTATTTTTTCCTAAAAAATAGTCCAATATTTTTACTTCTCTCCTCGCTAGGCCTGGCTCTATTACAGCGGTGCTGATCGGAAAATGCACCGTCATCCCGGCCTTTACACCAAACTTATTTGTGATGCACAGCTGCAGGGCTCGAGGAATGAATACGCAGAGATCATCGAGCGCGACCTCCATCGCACTTTCCCTGAAAATATACGCTTTCAGACCCTAGAGCAGGATGGAGTGGTCGTCTCTGGAAATGTTCCTGCTATTCAGTCTCTGAGGAGAGTTTTGCTTGCATTTTCGGTATATGTGCCATCAATTGGCTACTGTCAGAGTCTCAATTACATTGCAGGGTTATTTTTGATATTTATGGGGGAGGAGGAGGCTTTCTGGATGCTCGTGACGACCATAGTGGATTATTTGCCTCCAAGAATGTATGACGTGACTATGGATGGAGTGGTGAGTTCCAAACTTCCTAACCAACAGGTATTAGAGTGGACTGATACGACAGCTACATCCTTCTTAGAACACGGATCAGGATGTGTTGATGCTTCTTATCCAGGAGAAATTACCCACCCTCTGGAGTAAATTGGGTCAAGGGATGACTTTCTGGGAATTAAAACGGACCAACTCTATGCCGACTGTGACGCTGGTGACGTGCCACTGGTTTCTGACTATGTACATCAATATATTCCCAATCGAGGTAAAAGAAATAGCCTTCATGCCAAGCTCTAATTATATACACTAAAAACGTATCTCTTTTTATACATTCTACGATGGGTCCATATGTCCAGACAGTGCTAAGGGTTTGGGACTGCTTTTTCTATGAAGGACAAAAGATTCTTTTTCGTGTGGCCCTTACAGTTCTCAAAATGAATGAGGCTGAAATCCTGGCGGTTGACGACCCCCTTGAAGTTTTCCAAGTGGTACAGAACTTGCCTAAACGAATGATTGACTGCCACAGGTTGATGGAGGTATTAATGCTACATATACATGGATGGCGTTATCCGTTAGTAAGGCTCCTGCTGATTTCTCTAACGAATTAGATGTGCTTTAGTCGGATGTTCCATTTGACCGAAAAGGATATTGACCGGCGGAGAGAGATAGTGCGACAGCGGAAAGGGATAGAAAAGCAGAAATAATCTTTGGTATATTAAATACTTAACCGTATTTTATCTAATATTTTTGGCAAACTGACCACTTAGTCTTTGATTTCTTAATTTTTCTTTTTTCTCTTTTTCCCCCTTTATTGATTGTATATATATTTGAAATGCTAATGGTGACATGATTTTGTTGGAATAAACGAGAAACATTTTTGGATATAATTTTACCATTTCACCATTAATGAATAGGCAGGATGATAATCCGGAAGCTCAAGTGTGCTTCTCCAAATTAGGCGGACAAAGGGAGCATACGACCGCAATTAAGATAGTTTGTGACAACATGTGCTCTGGTGAAGAGTCAAAGCCTAACAAAATTAAAAATAAAAGATGTACATAAGTAACCAACAATAATGTCTTCAAACTATTTACTATTATGGCAACACAGCTGGGAATGGGAGATGATCATCCTACTTGATCCACTTCAAAAGAATCATAATAGAAAACTATAGAACACTTAATTCCTCATATAAACGACCACATGGCCCATCCGATATCTTCCAGGATTTACCGGCAAAAACCCAGGGAATAGCAATATTTCCGTTCTCTGTTAAGAATTTAATTTGGCAATATCACAATACCAATTTGAGAGGTTTTCTAGAGTGTACCCAAAAAAAAAATAGGTGCAAACTGCCGGTAAACCCTCCCTGGTTGGTTGGTTTAGAGTTTCTTTTGGGGGCCCTGATATTTGCAGAATTCTATTTTAACAAGCATTTAAGTTTTTCCGCAGAATCTGCCAAGAAAAACAGTGGAGAAAGGGATCAACCCTCATGGCTGCGCCTTACATTAATCCCAACATAGGCCAGGTAACGGTTGATATCACCAATAAATCCCCCCTGGGTGGCTTTGATTCTATCCGGAAAAGGTTACCGACGGCCAAACGGCAACCCGTGGCATCGAAAAAGATTGGAATTGCCGTGGAAAAAAGACAGTTCCGATGACAAGAACACCCGGACTCTCAAAAAGGAAGTTCTTAAAAATGCAATAAAAGCATTCAACTGTCCCCTACAAAAACATTAATCTTTATATTTCTTTTACATTCCCTTTTATTTTCTAATTAATTTCATACAATGGCCGGAAATATAGATGACAATGCACTTTCATTAAGCCTTCGGGAATCACTCAATAATCCTAAATTGACAGAAAATTACGAATCAAAAAAAGAAGACACCTCAACCGATACCACCATCGACCCAAATGCAACCCCATTCGAACTTACACCCAAAGAGCAAGAAATCATCAAAAAGCAGACTTATGTAGCGGAGCGCAGGCTAAATGCTCATGAGCTGTTTCGTTACGCCACAAAACTCGACATCTTTCTTATGATCGTAGGATTGATAGCTTCTGGAGTCGTCGGCGCTGCTACCCCCCTCATGACGTAAGTTGAATGTTAACTCGAGGATTCTGAATCTTCTTGTTCTAACATTTCCTCCCCATTTTTATAGTATCATGTTTTCTGGATTAGTGGACACGTTTACCAATTTCATGAAAGGCGTGATCACCCCGAGTAAAGTTGCCGAGGACATCAACGCCAATGTGCTCTACATTCTTTACATTGCTATAGCAACTTTTGTATGTGGTGTAAGTTGATGCATTTTGAGATACTTCTAGAACAAATTGTTACAATTATATTAACCACAATGGTTGACATTCTAATACAGTACTTATATATGGCCACATGGATATACACCGGTGAGCGACAAACCCGCATCATGCGCGAGAAGTACTTGGCCGCTATTCTGCGTCAGAACATTGGATATTTTGATAAAATTGGAGCTGGTGAAGTTACAAGCAGAATCACCAACGACACCCACCAAATACAAGATGGAATCAGCGAGAAAATTCCAATTGCATTTAAGGTATGCTTTCATATATTTTCGCAACATTATAGGCCCTCGTTTGCAAACTCAGTTAAAATATACATACGCAACAAATAGGATGTCTGTGCGTTTATTGCTGCTTTTGTCATTGCATTTACTGCAAACTGGAAGCTGACGCTGGTGTGTCTCTGTATTTTGCCCCTCATTTTGTTTTCAGTATGGCTCTTCGTCAGGTAAACTATCGCAAATGCACCTATTCTTATCGAAAGCGGTTTCTCATTTCCCATTTATATTTTCATTGAAGATTTGTTGCAAGAATAGAAGCAGGTCAACTTGACATCTTCGGCCAAGCCTCCACAATCGCAGACGAAGCCTTTTCGGCCATTCGGACTGTTCAAGCCTTTAGTGCTCAGAGGAAACTCGAATCTCTCTACAACAAAAAGATGGAGGATGCTAAAAAGAAAGGATATATTAAATGGACGATCATCTCAGTGGCAATTGCACTTATTTTCATGTGGATTTATCTTGCATATTCCTTGGCGTTCTACTATGGGACAACCATGCTTCTTAGTGGCGAATTATCATCTGGAACCATCGTGCGTGTTTTCTTCCCTATCCTTATTGGCTCCTTCTCAATTGGTATTCTCAACGCTATTTTTTTTTTTTTTTGGTTGTATAACTATTGACACTATTTTTTCTTTTTTTGCTAGCCAACGTTGCTCCATCCCTCCAGGCATTCTCGCTCGGTCTTGCATCCGGCGCCAAGATTTATGAGGCAATTGATCGTGAACCACCTATCGATAGCTCCTCTACCGAAGGATCGAAACCTGAGAATGTGAAGGGATTCATTCAAGTGAGCGATGTCAA
>NW_027192224.1:49415-52608 GCF_041956535.1 Calcarisporiella thermophila
CGTGAACTAGAGACAATATTTAAAATAATTATTTATTGTTTATATCACTCCTTTTATTATTTATAGCCTTTTTTATATTATTTTCCAAGAGAATGTATAATGTACGTATCTGCCTCCATTTATTTAACAAATATTCCTACACTTCATTTTTATAACTTTTTCGGTGGAAATACCCCTGAGTTGGCAAGCTTAGCTGGGATATCTTCATGAAATAAAATCTAATGGTATATTCATTCAATATATTTGCAATTTTTTTTAAGAAAGGTGATCGTCTTTTTTACTCTTTTTTCAATAGCTATGAAATAGAGAGTAATCTAGTCAAATTGCTCCTCTTTTATATTGACATTGAAGTAGTTCACTCACCATTTGATGAAGAGAGCAACGCGTTTAATGTCTGAACTAATATTTCCGCATTAGTCACTCCTATTTTACTACCTAGAGAAGCAGTTTTGTTGAAAGCAGGTGCATCCCTATACGAAGAGTTGCGATTACTAATTTAGTAATGTTAATTAATAGAAGGTTCATAGTTTCAAACCTTAACGGGGTAATTTCGCTGTTCTCTTTGGAAGGCGTTTACCCGCTCACAAAAAACTGAGCTGTCGGCAGTAGTAAAGGTGAATATAATTTGACAGTACCTAAATCCGTACGGAATGATCATTTGCCTTGATATACCTGCAATGGATGTAGTTCCAGCATCAGTATCTTGAAATTTGTTACTTTTATCTAAGTTCTTTTGCAACTGGCGAAGGCATATTCTCCCAAGGATTTGGAGTAATGGAGAAGAGAGAATGAGGGCACTGCATGTCAGCAAGATAATCAGAACACACTCACAATAATAACAGGTTCGTCAATCGCCACGTATTAGTGCCGCTTCCATTACGCGTCGAGCAGGCTTGCAAATTAGATTAGTCATACGTAAAACTGGGCAAAACGAATTCGAAGCTCAAACAATGTAGCTAGTTAGGTTACCTCGGCTAAGCCGCACTTCCAGACTTCTACACCTAACAGTAGCAGTACAGGACCTACGGCTGGATCACCACGACTAACCCGAGGAAGAATAGTGCCGACCGGCTCGTGGATTGACCGGAGACGAAGTTGATCTGACAGACAACGGCCGCCTCCAGAGGAAGCCTGGCCAATTTCGCTTTGAAGCCAGTTAAGGCAATATGACATAAAAGTCAATTTGATACAATTGGGCACTTGCAAGCCCACTTTGTCCCATGGAAGAGTCTTGAAGAGTCATACTGCGGAGTTGCAAACACATCGGATAATTCTACTCCTTTGTGCCTTTCCCGCTACTGATAAACTGGGTAGACAATGATAGAAAATTTCCCGATTAAGAAAATTTCCAAAAGAAACCTATAATAGAGTAAGTGTATATAAGTAGAGCAGAACCAGCCGCTTAATCAGAGCTTGTATCGAACTCTTGCATTTTCATATTCAACCATGGTTGAAAAACCAAAGGAAAATACACCCTCATTAAGCAAACTAGATCCGATAGGAGGCCAGGAGTCCAAAAAGGATGATGAGTCGACAGATACTATAGTTGACCCAAGTACAGCTCTTAATGATCTCTCGCAGAAAGAGAGAGAAATAATTGAAGAGCAGATTCATACCACCGAATTTAAACTAAATGCTCGCGATCTATTTCGCTACGCGTCGAAATTCGACATTCTGCTTATGATATTGGGGTTGATAGCATCTGGGGTTGTAGGCGCTGCTACTCCCCTCATGACGTATGTTGAGTTGTCGACGGGATGTTGCTACTTATTTTGTACTAACAATCCCTCATTTTTTACAGCATCATGTTTTCAGGCTTAGTGGACACGTTTACCAATTTCATGAAAGGGACAATCTCTCCAAGTGAAGTGGCCGATGCAATCAACTCCAATGTGCTATATATTGTTTATATTGCCATTGCAACTTTTGTCTGCGGAGTGAGTATTGGACAATGTTAATTGTCGTGAGCGGATTACTCTGATCTGTGGAATAATTCTTTCTTAGTACACGTACACCGCCACGTGGAGTTATACAGGTGAGCGACAGACTCGCATAGTGCGTGAGAAATATCTGGCTGCAGTTTTGCGTCAGAACATCGGGTATTTCGACAAAGTCGGCACAGGCGAGGTCACAAGCCGAATCACCAACGACACCCATAAGATGCAGGATGGAATCAGCGAGAAAATCCCAATTGCATTCAAGGTAAGCTCATATGTTCCCTGCATCATCACGTGTCCCTTCTTCTATTTGGCGACTCAACCAATATATGCGAACAGGACGTTTGTGCATTCATAGTTGCCTACGTGATTGCGTTCACTGCCAGCTGGAAGCTAACACTAGTATGTCTTTGCGTATTGCCACTCATTCTGTTTTCAGTATGGCTCTTCGTCAAGTAAATTTCAAGCATTTCAGCATTTTTTTCAGTAAATCATTTCCATCTCTTGTATGTATAATCTTTAGATTCGTTGCCGGGTACGAAGCAGTCCAGCTTGATATCTATGGTCAAGCTTCCACAATTGCTGACGAAGCGTTTTCGGCCATCCGGACTGTACATGCCTTTGGTGCACAGAGAAAGCTCGAATCACTATACAATAAGAAAGTTGAAGAAGCAAAAAAAGAAAGGATATCTCAAATGGGGTTTCTTGGCATTTGCAGTTGCGCTGATGTCTCTGTGGATCTACCTTGCCTATTCTTTGGCATTCTACTATGGAACAACTATGCTCCTTAACGGCGAGCTGACATCTGGAACTATCATCCGTGTCTTTTTCCCTATTCTTATTGGATCCTTCTCAGTTGGTAAGTCTATTGTATTTTTCTCTGGCTACCCAAAGCATGCCTGACCAAGCCAATCTTCCTCTAGCCAATATCTCTCCGTCACTCCAGGCGTTCTCGCTTGCGCTTGCATCTGGTAGCAAGATATACGAAGCCATTGATCGAAAGTCTCCCATCGATAGCTCCTCTACCGAAGGATCAAAACCTGAGAATGTGAAGGGATTCATTCAAGTGAACGATGTCGACTTCTGCTATCCGTCACGACCAAGCGTGCGAGTGCTGAAGAACTTCACCTTGGATATCGAGCCTGGAACCACTGTCGCACTGGTGGGTGCCTCTGGTAGCGGGAAGTCGACCATAGTTGGCCTGGTCGAACGATTCTATGATCCGATCTCGGGGAAGGTGATGTTGGATGGAGTAG
>NW_027192224.1:53798-56009 GCF_041956535.1 Calcarisporiella thermophila
CGTGAATTGAAGACAAAAAAGAAACTATTTCATCTACTATATTAATTCTTTTTCAATAGAATTTTTTGATAACATTATATATCATATCCGTTGAACCTAAATTATATAATGTAGATATTTATCTATTTAAAATGACTCCTCCGTGTTTTATTTTTTTGACGAATTACCATTTTGTTGAAATAATATGGTGGAGTATATTTCAATATTTTTATTTTAAAAATCTTCTCCAGACCTTAAACATCACCACATTTGTCTAGCTGTCAATATGTTAATGTGAAATCAAAAGAGAGAAGAGTCTTCATTTTTTAAATTATTAATCCTTGATCATATCGATTACCGCAATTGAATATAATTAATAATACTCTTCAAGTTCTTGTATCAATTATTATTTTTTTTTTTGGGAAAAATATTTTCAATATATAGAAAAATTGAATTTCAAGACTTTATCACAAAGCATTCAAAGCAACAAAGTTGTCTCCCACCGCCACACTTGCGCCAATGGATTGCCCCGGAGACATAAAAATTTCCGATTAGGGAAATTTTTTTTGAGGTGATTTACGACAAAAATTCGAAAGACCTTTCTTTCTGTTGCTTTTCATAAAGCTAAACTTATTTTCTTGAAAAAATATGTCTGGTAATATTGATGAAGGTGCACTTTCTTTAAGTCTACGACGATCTTTCAGTCATCCTGTTCGGTCGGAAAGTTTCGAGTCAAAACATGAAAATGAATCAATATCGACTATTGTTGACGAAAAAGCTGTCTCCCCTGAGCTCTCACCGAAAGAGAAAGAAATCGTTGAAAAGCAGATCTATATAGCTGAGCGCAAGATAAGCGCTCCCGATCTCTTTCGCTATGCCTCGAAATTCGACATCTTGCTTATGATCGTGGGGTTAATTGCCGCTGGGGCCGTGGGTGCCGCTACTCCTCTCATGACGTATGTAGAGTTAGCTTGTGAAGGCCGATAGAATGACTATAATATTTATTTTCATCTTCCCTGTAGTATCATGTTTTCAGGCTTAGTGGACACGTTTACCAATTTCATGAAAGGGACAATCTCTCCAAGTGAAGTAGCCGATGCAATCAACTCCAATGTACTATATATTATTTATATTGCCATTGCAACTTTTGTCTGCGGAGTGAGTATTGGACAATGTTAATTATCATGAGCGGACTACCCTTAACTATGGAATAATTCTTTCTTAGTACATATACACCGCCACGTGGAGTTATACAGGAGAGCGACTGACTCGTGTCGTACGTGAGAAATATCTAGCCGCTATTTTGCGTCAGAACATCGGGTATTTCGACAAAGTCGGCACAGGCGAGGTCACAAGCCGAATCACCAACGACACCCATAAGATGCAGGATGGAATCAGCGAGAAAATCCCAATTGCATTCAAGGTAAGCTCATATGTTCCCTGCATCATCACGTGTCCCTTCTTCTATTTGGCGACTCAACCAATATATGCGAACAGGACGTTTGTGCATTCATAGTTGCCTACGTGATTGCGTTCACTGCCAGCTGGAAGCTAACACTAGTATGTTTATGTATACTGCCGCTCATTCTGTTCTCAGTATGGCTCTTCGTAAGGTAAATTTCAAAAATTATCAGCGTTTTTCAATGAATCTTCCCCATCTCTTGTTCAACCGATAGATTTGTTGCCGGGTACGAAGCAGTCCAGCTTGATATCTATGGTCAAGCTTCCACAATTGCTGACGAAGCCATTTCAGCCATCCGGACCGTACAAGCCTTTGGTGCACAGAGAAAGCTCGAATCACTATACAATAAGAAAGTTGAGGATGCAAAAAAGAAAGGATATCTCAAATGGGGTTTCTTGGCATTAGCAGCCTCGCTTATTTCATTTTGGATCTACCTTGCCTATTCTTTGGCATTCTACTATGGAACAACTATGCTCCTTAACGGCGAGCTGACATCTGGAACTATCATCCGTGTCTTTTTCCCTATTCTTATTGGATCCTTCTCAGTTGGTAAGTCTATTGTATTTTTCTCTGGCTACCCAAAGCATGCCTGACCAAGCCAATCTTCCTCTAGCCAATATCTCTCCGTCACTCCAGGCGTTCTCGCTTGCGCTTGCATCTGGTAGCAAGATATACGAAGCCATCGATCGAAAGTCTCCCATCGATAGCTCCTCTACCGAAGGATCGAAACCTGAGAATGTGAAGGGATTCATTCAAGTGAGCGATGTCGA
>NW_027192224.1:60194-229135 GCF_041956535.1 Calcarisporiella thermophila
TGTGAACTAGATGGTGTTCAATATTACATTTTATTTATTTTTTTTCGCTACTTTTGTACTTAATATTTTTTTAATACTTTTTTTCTTTATTTATCTTTTAATGAGATACTGTTATCCAATACTTAGCTGTATAAAGTATCAAAAATACAAAATATCTTTCAAATATAAAAGACGGAGTCTGATATTCATTCATTCTGCATTGGACAACTTAAAATAGTCACTACATTAAATATCCTCATTAATTGTGACGCTAAATTCGTAATTGAAAGTTGTATTATATAAATCATTTTTTATAATATTTTCAATTTCAATATAAGCTTAATGCAGGAACAAGTACGAGTAGGCATCGGATGCTTTGTCCTTCATCCCAAGAAAAACGACCTCGGACATAGTCAATTTGTCCTAGGCAAACGAATCGGTTCTCATGGTGCCGGTACTTGGCAACTACCCGGCGGGCATCTTGAGTTCGGAGAGAGTTTTGAAGAGTGTGCAGTTCGTAAGACATTTCTAATAGATTTGTACCATTTTTCATTTAGCTCATCCTGATAATAATGTAATATATTTATAAATTTATAGGAGAAGTATTTGAAGAGACGGGGCTTCGGATCAAAAATGTGGAATTTTGCACGACCACAAACGATTACATGCCTACAGACGGTAAACATTATGTGACAGTTTTTATGAAAGGCGTGTGTGTCGATGAGGAACCTATTCCGAAGGTATAAGAAAGAGTACAGCTAGAACGCCTCATTTTGATATTTATATTTACGGCCTCGGCCTTCTAATGCATCATAGACTATGGAGCCATTAAAATGTGAAGGATGGCGATGGACAACCTGGGACGAAGTGGCAAAACTCGAGTCTCCTTACCGTCCGCTGTTCACTGGTATCAATAATATCTTGGTAAAAAATGGGGCGGGCTTCAGCCCATAGAAATAGCGAAATAGAAAGTCATTGAAAACACTATTCTACTCCTATATTCTCTTATATATGCCCTATCCAATATACGCATTCGATCTCAATATATTGTGTTAATTTATATTCTTTTTGGCGCACACAGAACAAGCAGTAGAGAAATAAAAATCTAATTTGGCCTGTGACAATTGATGGCTTGGGAGTTCGGAAATGGAGAAAGGCTACTTTCTCACCAACTTCGCGAGTTCTACCCATAAGGTTTGGTGCTTTGGAAGTTTCTCTGCTGCTCTGAATATTACAGAACACTGGTTTGCAACCATCACTTTTACTTTTATTTATTAATCTTGCATTCCCTATAATTGTCCCGTTCGCCTCTTCTCAGGCTATCTTGTTCCTATTTTGCATTATTTCTTTCTATTTTTTGCTATCCAACAGTTATTTTCCATACGTTAATCCACAGAGCAACAGAACAAGCTATTTATCATAATGGCTCCGGCCAAATTTTCCATCTCGTCCGATGTTTACCATTATGTTACATGGATATCATTTGCCCTTGTTGTTCTCACATCTCTTGCTAGATTACTTCTAGGTAAAGATAGATATACGTTTTTTTATTGTTGTGCGCAAATTTGGAGCTTTTCAACATTTCAAATATTAATTTATTAGATCCGTCAGATCGCAATGGTTGTACTAGCTTACTTGAGAAAGGCTGGTGGTGGGACTCATCTCACACAAGATGGCAGCCAGCAGGCTGTACAATGCATACTTATAAACCTAAAGATATTAATCGATGCGTTGGAAATAAGCGAATTCTCTTTATCGGAGACTCCGTTATCCGTGAGAAGTATTATGGCCTCCTGCGAAAGTTTGACCCTAATGTTTCCACTCTTGCTGAAAAACGCACTGATCTCAAACATGAGATGGAAGGAGTTCGAACTGAATTTTGGTGGGATCCATTTCTCAATAACACTAAAACCATAGATCTGTTTCGACAACGTGGAGAGAAATCCGCTGTTGTTGTTATCGGTAGCGGTTTATGGTATCTTAGGCATCCTGAGAGCGGGGGTTTTGAAAGCTGGCAGCAAGCAATGATGCGAGCAATTGGCCATGTGGCAGGACCACATTCTTCACCCATCGCAGATGTTACCATGGTTGCTCCTGTGGAAGTTCCTGTGTACGATAAACTGAACAAAATTCGAAAGGAGACACTTTCTCCCAAGGATATAGACGCCATGAACGCATTCTTGTGGGAGCGTAGAGGAATCCTCGAGATTTTGTTTTCATGGAACGAGATGATCAAAGAGCACCCAGAAGATACCAAAGATGGGCTGCACTATGAACTACTCCCTGCAATATCGATTTCACAAGCTGACATCGTGTTGAATTATCGGTGCAATGACCATTTGCCGAAAATCGCCCCTATGCAATCAACCTGCTGCTTCCAGTATCCGATACCAACCTGGAATCAAATAGTGATGTTCCTGGTGATTCTGGTATGGGCACCGATCGGGCTATACTTCTTACAATCAGGTGAATTATTATCTGCACATACCTGGGAAAAGGAATTTTACTTATCTTTCATTTTTTTTCTGCTACAAATGTCAGACATACCTAACTCAAATTCTTCTATCGTCGCAACCATTTCGAAGTTTTTCCCTTCTGAAGCGGTTCTTCAGTCGTTTCTCTCCTTTGGTCTAACGGTCACGTTCATGTTCCTATGTGATCGCACGAATCTCTTTCTCAAACAATCAAAGCATTTTTCCTCAACTGAAATTTCTGCAGTTGCGCTGGCGCTTGTTGGTGCTGGGGTTTTGACTCTTCGCACAAGCGAGAAGGAAGATCAGCCCTTCCTTAACCGCGACCAGACAGAAGAGTGGAAAGGATGGATGCAGCTCGCCATTCTTATTTATCACTACTGGGGAGCCTCTTCTGTATCTGGAATCTACAATCCCATTCGCGTACTTGTCGCCGCCTATCTCTTCATGACTGGTTATGGGCATTTTACATACTTTTACAAGACGGGCAATTTCGGGTTCAAACGAGTGGCTCAAGTTCTCGTCCGGCTCAACTTGCTCACGGTTGCATTGGTATACACTATGAACACAACCTATCTGTCGTACTATTTCACTCCTTTGGTCAGCTTTTGGTTTCTGGTAATTTATGCTTCGATGGGAGTATTCTCACATTTGAATAAGCGGACCCCTTTCTTGCTCCTGAAGTTGGGAGTTGCTTCTGCTCTTGTGTACGCTTTGATCTATGTTCCCAACGTAATTGAGACGTTGTTCACCGGAATGAAATTTGTTTTCAACACGGAATGGTCTGCGTCTGAGTGGCGATTCCGCCTCGGACTCGACATTTGGATTGTTTGGGTTGGAATGGTCGTTGCTCTTGCCTGCATAAAGTTTTCCGAGTATAAGATTGGGGAGCAGCCCTACTTCCCGCGTGTGAAGCGAGGGTTGATTGGGGTTTCCATCATTGTGCTCGTCTGGTTCGCATGGTTCGAACTCTCGTTTCCGAGCAAATTTGAATACAACAAGTTCCATCCCCTCGTCTCCTTCTTGCCCATACTTGCCTTCGTAGTATTGCGTAACGCGACCCCATATCTTCGTCGCACGAATAGCACCGCGTACTGTTTCATTGGAAAGTGCTCTCTAGAGACTTTTATTGGACAATTTCACATGTGGCTTGCGGGAGATACGAAGGCATTGCTTGTCTTGACACCCAGCTCGCATGGTATATGGTGGTGGATCAATTTCTTTGTAGCGTCCGGGATTTTCATCTATTTATCTCATTATCTTGCAACATCGACGGGAGAATTGACAGAGTGGATCTGTGGTGGTGGAAAGCGGCAGCAGGGCCAACAAAAGATAGCTGCAGGAAATGGAGTGCGAATGGGCTTATTAAATGGTGACGGAGCCCCTCAGGATGCTACGGACGAGGAAAAAGAGGGGGCCGGACGGCAATCAATATTTGGCCTGATTCTGGGCGACTGGCGAGGAAAAACCATTTTATTCTTGATGGGAATTGCTATTGTTAATCGCTTCTGTTAGATGCTATAAATTGGCATGGATTGCTTTTAACGATGAATGATTTATGTTTTATATATTCTTTTTTCCGGAAAACCAAATGCAACTTTTGTTTTCTCGCCTTTTCTACCTTTGATTTTTTGCTTAGATTTGGGCCCAAAATTGTTCTTTTTTATTAAGTTTCTTTAAGTGTATAATAAACGGTTTGATTTTTTTATTCTATAAGTATTTTCTTGAAAACCTCGGAGTTGCTTGACGCGTAGATTATGAAGGAAAGCGGAAAAACGCGTAAAAATGTGAGGGGGACTGCGCCGCATTTTTACGAATGGCTGATCTAATTATTTTCGAAATTCTTTGATATTTCTGTTTTTTATTTTCCATTTTTTTCATCCATTTTTCTAAGTGCATCCATCCGTTGAATATTTTGAGCTAACAGGTATCTGGTTTTCTCACTCTACTTGTCCGGAGTACCCGAGGCAAGGCGACTGTTAATAATTTACGCGTTTTAAACTATTCTTATCACTTTCTCTTCACACCCTTCACTCATTCTGGTCCATTTACTTAATCGCGATAAGAACAGGTCATACCTTGGTTACCATCAACCTCATATAATCATCAGAGAATAGAATAATGAGTGCAACATTACTGTTGGACACATTATGTCGTGCAAACCTAGAGCACTACTATCCCTGGTATTATTGGCTTAATAGTTACTCTTTTCGACATTTCTAATAAATGATCCCTCTCCACAATGTTACCACAGTTTATCAACACAAGGTGTGGGCGATCTTAATGCATTTATGAACCTCACCGCGAACGATTTTACTTCTTTGGGTGTTACCTCTTTCGAGGATCGCAAGAAACTCATTCAATTGACACAGTCTCTGCGCAAACAAAAAGAGACCAGTCTCCCTCCGAAGGTGCCAGCAAAATCGACCGAGACCCCTGTGGGACTGGGAACGAGTGTCGGGAGTGGTGGTTTTGTATCCAGAATCCCTGGTCCGGGGAGCACGACTAAACGTTCACCCATCGCACGATCTTTTACCACTCCATTAGCCCGACCAGCTATTAGCTCAGTTGCAGAAAAAGCAACGCCCAAAGCACAAATATCAGCTCACTCTCAATCGCAACTACAGCAAGCTCAGCAGCCAGAATTAAGAAGGTCACGCTATTCGCGTGGAGCTGATAGTGATACGGATTCCGCATTAGACGAACAGCAGAGTTCTACTCTGCGTAGAATGCGGCCATCAGATGCTTCGATTAGACGTCGAAGCGGCCTGTTAGATGCATACGGTCTCCCAGTGTCAGCACCTACTTCTGCACAATCTTCCAACAACAGCTCTACTGCGTCACTCACTAACAATGGTTCAGGTCTCAACTCTTCGTCATCCAATATTGGATCTAGCACAAGGTTAAGTGGGACAGTCAAGAGGTCGGGAAGCGAGCTGGATCAAAAAATTCGCGTATGTGTTCGTAAGCGACCATTGAGTCAAAAAGAAATGGAGAAAGGGGAAAAGGATATTGCTCCTACTGGTGGATCTCGATCCATCACAATCAATGAGCCCAAGTAAGTATTGCACTTTATCTTTTTTTCCTTTTTGATGGAAAATAAAACTCATATACCGATAGACAAAAAGTAGATCTGACTAAATACGTCGAGGAGCATCACTTTGTGTTTGATGAGGTGTTTGATGTCAATGAGTCGAATGAGGAAGTGTACGCTCGGACTGCTTCTCCTCTTGTACGCTATATTTTTAGAGGTGGAAAGGCTACCTGTTTTGCTTAGTAAGTGTTTAGATTTCACTATATAACAGTAGTTATTCCGACGTTGCTAACTCGACTCTTTTATTTAATATTAAATTAATTTATATTAACACGTTAGTGGACAAACTGGTAAGTTCGAAATTACTCGGCGTGTTCATTTTGGATATTGTAATCATTGTTATTTAATTTTCCCCTAGGTTCTGGCAAAACTTATACCATGCTGGATAATAGAAATGGTCTCTACGTGCAAGCTGCTCGCGATATCTTTAATCTATTAAAGCGACCTGAATACTCACATTTATGTGCGTCAATCGGATTCTATGAAATATACCAAGGTCAGCTTTATGACCTGTTAAATAAGCGCAAGCGCTTACACGCTCGCGAAGACGGAAAGAACAATGTGGTGATAGTCGGATTAAAAGAGTACACTATCAACGATGTACATAGCCTAATGCAAGTGTTCGAATTCGGAAATACGGTACGCTCGACGGGTAGTACAGGAGCAAATGCCGATTCATCGCGGTCACACGCTATTTTGCAAATACTACTCAGAAATAAATTGAAGAAACGAATCGAGGGCAAATTAAGTTTTATTGATTTGGCTGGAAGCGAGCGTGGAGCAGATAGGGGCGATGCAGACAAACAAACAAGGATGGAAGGCGCCGAGATTAACAAAAGTTTGTTAGCGCTAAAGGAGTGTATCCGTGCCCTTGACCAGGATAAAAAGCATACACCGTTTAGACAGAGCAAATTAACTCAAGTTCTCAAGGACTCGTTTGTGGGCAAATCACGTACATGCATGATTGCTACTATCTCACCGAATAGTTCCAATAGTGAGCACACACTGAACACTTTAAGATATGCTGACCGGTAAGCACAAGTCATTCGACAGATTCTTATCATAATCTACTCGAAACCGAGAAACTAATACATTGATTGCATGATAGAGTGAAAGAATTAAAGAGTGAAATGGATGGAAGGGGCAACGATGGCGCCTCTGCGGATGCAAATTCGAATTTATACGATGAAATTTTGGAAGAGGAGCTTGAAGAAGGAGAAGAGGAATATTATGATGATGGGGGGGAGGAAGAGGAGGGATATGAAGAAGACGATTTGCAGGAAGATGGCTTCGATGACGATGAAGGAGAAGATGTGGTGTTCCACGATGACGAATACGACGACGAGGATATTTTTGGAGAAGAGTTGCCACACCATGATTTGGTGGATGCAGAATTCCCAGAGGTGGATTGGAAGGTCTCATCACAGGAATCGATTGCGAAAATGGGTGACGATTATTCCGGAAGACGGGTTGGAGGACTCGTGGGTACAAGGCATGTCTCCAGTGGCACGCTTTCAGCGAAGCGTTTAGAAAAAACCCCTTCCCCTCCGCTCTCCTCTTCACCATTTTCCTCTCCCGATCGCCCCCAAGTACGTTGTACAGAGCGTGGCGTCGACGAAATTATGCGCGCACACCGCGCGGCTATTGCCGAAATTAACGTGAACTCCAAGAGTGAGGCGAAACTCCTTGCAAATTTCCAACTTGTAGTGAGCAGTAAGCGAGACTTAGGTTTGGGACCAGAAGCATACGCTGCACATTTTGAAAGCTATGTAGAAGAATTGACAAGATTGCTGGAGGAGAAGGAGGCAGCGATTAAGTTAATCAAGTTAAAGCTAAAGGAGACGGTTGGAAGATAACAATTAAGTATTATTTTCTATAATTATTAATCCTATTTTATCACGCACACTCCCTTATTCATTAGCTATATATTCTATTGTAAGTTTTCACTTTTTTTTTAATCCTTACTAATATGATTATTGTATTTGGATAATACCCTGCTTGAGTTCAAACTTTCTTCGACCCAGCAACTTGCAGAGAAAATTTAATCAATTTTCCTCAAACGACTCAGTATTTGACCATAAAAAAAGGGAGAAAAAAGTACATCTGCGGTCACTAGATTTGACTGACGCGTCTCTTCTCCCTTCACCTTTGCTGCTCCTCCACATCATTGAGAGAGGGTATTAATGTCAAGATCACTCCCCTTCTTTTCCGAGAGATCTCTTAATTGAAGTAGGATCGAAACTAGATTATTTCCATCCCACGCGATATTGATTTGTTCATCACTTTTGCTTGTAACCGTTCAGTCATTCACTACATCAGCTAGTTGCTTATTTTACGCAATAGCGTGAAGCGAGTAATACGTTGACATCATGTCTAAAAAGTGAGTTGATGGTATTAATTACAACCACATCTCATCGTGATGGCTGATTATATTATATTTAAGCAACATGCGCGGTTTGACAATGTTCATTGCGGATATCCGGAATTGTAATAAATTACTAAAAGATTCACCGATGCATATAGATATGTGATTAAATTTTGCTCTATATAGGCCGTGTCCGAGAACTTGAAGAAAAGCGAATCAATAAGGAGATGGCGAATATTAGAGGAAAATTCAAGGGTAAGCTGCTCTTTTAATCAGAAATAGCTCATCCCCTAATGCCATTCACTGTTTTATTCTAGATGGCAATCTAAACGGTTATCAGAAGAAGAAATATGTGTGCAAGCTGCTGTACATGTATATACTTGGTTGGGAGATCGACTTCGGACATCTTGAAGCAGTGAACCTTATATCAAGTTCAAAATATAGTGAAAAGCAGATTGTACGTCTTTACTCCATATTATTTATGCCGTCTCTATTTCACTAATTACCATTTTTCTAACTTCAATTATAGGGCTACCTTGCTGTGACACTTCTCTTCCACGAAAATAGCGATCTCGTACGTCTGGTAGTCAATTCAATTAAGAAAGACCTCGATGATTATAATGAGATTTGCAACTGCCTTGCTCTACATGCCATCGCAAACATTGGTGGTCGAGAGATGGCGGAGTCATTGGCGGTTGATGTACATAGACTTCTAATTTCACCTAATTCGAAAAGTTTTGTTAAAAAGAAGGCGGCGTTAACCCTATTGCGCTTGTATCGTAAGCACCCCGATGTTATTCCCGCAACAGACTGGGCAGATAGAATAGTATGGTTGATGGACGACTACGATTTGGTACGTGTTTTGTGTGAGGATTTTTGAATACCGTTTTATGCTAAGTAAATATATATTATTTTATTAGGGTGTTGCACTTGCCGTCGATTCCTTAGTGCTCGCCCTTGCTCAAAACCATCCAGACGAATATGCAGGGTGTGTTGCTAAAGCAATTGTCCGACTTAAGAAGGTAGAAAAGTGTGAATAATGATAATTTACACATTAATAACTTTACGCTTCTTCGTTTTCTCTGCTTATTAGATTCTTATGGATAAAGATTTTAGTGCGGACTATGTTTATTATAAGGTCCCGGTTCCTTGGCTCCAGGTCAAAATTCTTCGTCTGCTTCAATACTATCCACCAACTGAGGATGCTGCTCTACGCAGTGATCTAAACAACTGTCTACAAATTATTATCAATAACTCACAAGACACTCCCAAGAACGTCCAGCACAATAACGCACAGAATGCGGTCCTTTTTGAAGCAATTAACCTGGCAATTCACCTCGACAGCAATTCACAACTTTGTAGTCAGGCAGCTATTCTTCTTGGTCGATTTTTGCAATCCAAAGAAACCAATGTTCGCTATCTAGCGCTTGAAACAATGGCACATCTGGCAGCATGCGCAGATTCACTTGACCCAATTAAAAAACACCAGGAAACAATCATTCTATCATTGCGCGACAAGGATATTAGCGTGCGACGACGTGCACTTGATTTGCTCTATTCAATGTGCGACATCACCAACTCTAAAGTAATCGTGTCGGAATTGCTTCGCTATCTGCAAATTGCGGACTACGCGATGCGCGAGGAGCTGGTGCTGAAGATTGCGATTTTGACCGAAAAATTCGCTACAGAATACTCGTGGTACGTTGATATCATTCTTCAGCTGATTAGTTCGGCGGGCGACCAAGTTGGAGAGGAGGTTTGGTTCCGTGTGGCACAAATCGTGACGAATAACGAGGATTTGCAAGAGTATGCGGCAAAAACGGTGCTCAACTACCTACGCGTGGCGCATTTTAATGAGACGATGCTCAAAGTGGGGGGCTACCTTCTCGGCGAGTTTGGCCATCTGGTTGCGAACCAGCCAGGATGCAGTCCTATTGAGCAATTCCATCTCATCCATTCTAAGTTCAACTTATGTACCCTCGGAACTCGCGCTCAACTGCTAACCACTTACCTCAAATTTGTGAATCTTTTCCCGGAAATCAAATCCGAAATTCTCACGGTACTACATCAATACCGACATGTTTTGGACGCAGAGCTTCAGCAACGTGCATGCGAATATCTCACCGTAGCCACCATGCCCACGGACGATTTGCTACAGACGGTATGTGAGGAGATGCCCCCGTTCCCGGAGCGTGAGTCAGCCCTGCTTGCACGACTCAATCGTAAACATGGCGATACTGAAGACAAGCGAACCTGGATCATTGGCGGAAAAGAGGCAAATCGGGAACGAGAAGAGCAGCTACGACAACTGCAGGCCCAGAGGCGGCAGAGCTCGTTAGATGCGATTACCGGCTCTTCACAACCAGGAATAAATGGTGCCAATGCTAATGGTACAGGTGGAGAGGGCGATCTGCTAGGGCTAGGATCTTTAACTTTGAGCGGTGAAGAGCAAGGAAGCGATGAGCTTGCACATCGCCTGGAATATGCCGCCGAGGGTGTACTCCATGAGGACCACCAACTCCAGGTGGGATTGAAGTCGGAATACCACGGAAACCTGGGCCGTATTGCCATTTTTGTTGGGAATAAATCGCAACAGCAGTACACCTCTTTGGCAATCAATGTGGTGGATCCAGCTCCTGTTGGAGTGAGCGTTGCTCAGCCCGCTCCGGCCACCGTTGGTCCTCTATCGCAGTCACAGCAGCTATTCCACCTCGAGTGCAATAGTTTATTCCGTGATATGCCTTCGATCCTACTGAAGTATACCACAATTAATGGGGTGCGGACACTGCAACTAAAGCTGCCTGTTCTGCTTACCAAATTTGTGGAGCCGATCCAGCTCGACGCAACCAATTTCTTCTCAAGGTGGAAGCAGATAGGAGGAGCGCCCCGAGAAAAGCAAGTGGTGCTCGCGTGCCAGCACCCTATTCAAGTGGCGTTCGTTCGTAAAATGCTAGAGGGATATCGCTTCGGAGTGCTGGAAGGAGTTGATCCCAACGCAGATAATGTGGTATGTGCAGGAGTAGTTCACGCGGGAAGCAGTGGAAAAGTTGGGGTCTTGGTGAGAGTAGAACCCAATCTTGCGCAGTCCATGTTCAGATTGACTGTGCGAGCAACGAGCGAAGATGTGGCTGATATTATCTGTGGTGTACTCCAGCGCGCATTAACTCATGAACATGACTAGCCGTGAACTGATCTAATTCTTATACTTTATTTGCTATTTATTTTTTCTGGTTAAAAAAAGTCAAGCAAAAATTAAACCTATCTACTTCATAATATTTTTCTCTGGGGAGGGTGAGACACTTTTCTACTAGCTTATTCTACTTTATGTTTATTACTACAGCTTTTCAACTATTTCCTATTATTTTTAGGCTTTTTTTTTTTCTTTTTGATTTTTTGTCAGCCAGTGTCTCGACAATAAACAATTCTATTTTCAAGATAGTCAACATGGAGAAGAGCGAAGGAAAGAAAAGGCACTTTTTATTCGAGTTAACGTACAGATTTAAGCCTTTGTTGCCTGTGAACTAACAAAACAAATCAAGCGCGTTATGTGGATCGCGCACCGCTGAACAAAAAGAATAAAAATACAACACAAGATCTGACAATGGGAGAGGGAGCAGATAAGAACGAGTCCTTTGCTCTGTATCCATAGCCTGTGCCCATAGGCAAAGAGTTCCCATTGGAATTAAATAAATAGTGAGTGGAAGACCAAGTAAAAACAACATATGTAAATTTGTATAAATATAATATAAATAAATTTTGTAAAGCCTAAAAATAACTAAATAAATAGAATATAAACTACACCACTGTACAGTCAGTTATTCCGATATAGAATAGCACTCTCATTCGCATTTTCGTCTCATCTCCAAGAGGGTTGCCCGCAGCCATCGCTGCAATCGTCGCGCCTGGAGCCATTGACAGATTGGTTTGCTTTGCACCACCCGGAACGTTACTGCTAGATAATGAAGCGACCTTCGTCGTTTCAATTCATCCGGGTGGTTCAGTGCAATATACCTATGCATACGACACGAAGCAAGCGTTGCGCTTATTGGAAGGGTATGGCACCAGTCGTGACGACGTGCGGTCTCCTCCAGAAGAATCGTAATCCATGACGCAGCTTTGGCACATTCATTTAGCGCAAGCGAACGCAACGCTTTCATTTTGGGGGTGTTCATACGATTGGGTGGAGGAGTCGGCCACAATGCTCCTTCAGATTCCTCCAGGAATCGAAACCAGACCTACCGTTCAAATTTCAAATAGCATTAGAGGATCGGTTCACGATGAAAATCTGAAAAAAGTCACTCACTTGTCCCCAAGAGCTCCAAAAGTGCGGAGGGTATGCAAGCTCCACCCAAGACAGTTTTGAAATACGTTGCTTAATCTCATCTGTATCCTCTCCAAAGAGAGGTAATTCAAAATCAAGTGCGCGAATGAATGGGCGCATATTTTCAACAATCTCCATCACTGTCGCCATTACATCTTCATCCGAAGCATTCCAATCGATTTCAGGCAATCTTTTGAGACAGGTTAGGAGCTCGGCTATACTGATGACATAATCCTAGAGGTTGGTTTGACAAAAAATCGCATCAATTATTTCTGGTATCAATTTAACAGAGAAATAGGTAGGAGCATACCAGACAATATTGCGTGTCTTGACTCTCGCCCGGTAGACATTTAGGGCGAACTATCTTATTCGCTTGCGGAAAAAGGAGAGTCTGGACTTTGGTTGAATAAACCGATAGTCCACAATCATGCGTGTAGAGAGCCCACCTTTAATCGTCGTAAAATTAGACAGATAGATAGATTAAAACTCATTTGAAGACGTGCATTAACTATTAAATAATGGAATAAATACCAGATCCGACGCTTGGCTTCTCGTTTCAGCGGATCGGATTCGCTCACATCGTCAATATAGATGCCCATTTGCCTGGCCATTCCAATGGCATGCCCTATCTGGATGTAGAACTCGTTTGTCCGCGAGTTCAGCAAGTGGTATATTCCAAGGTTAAACGATGCCATCACCGTTTGTTCCGAGGGCTCATCGAACACTTCGCGTAAATGCTGCTGGGCTTCCAAGTATGCAGAATGCGCAAGAGCTGGCAGCTGGTCACCTAGAGGCGGATCCTTATGAGACTGGTATATATGAAGGGCTGCCCATGCAACAGCAGAATAGAGGAATGCAGGTTCAAGTTTATCGGCAAGAAAGAGGTCCATTAATTCCTTGCGATTGACCGGCTGCAGAAAAAAGAAGCACGGCGAGAGATAGGTGCTAAAGAGCTGATGTAGCAGAGGATGGCGCACCACTGAGCTAGTGAAGGTAGGAGTGGTCTCACCCACAACCACGGAATTATCTTCGGGTGCTTCAATAAGCAAGAGACGTCGGGTAACCACACCTTTTATGGGGATTTGATAGGTGGCCTTTGGATGCTCTTTGGGGGTCAATTTCACAAAGGAAGCGTAGTCAGAGCCGAAGTTCTGAACCATCAGAAGATGTAAATCAGTGGCGCTGGATAGAAAAATCCCATAAAGAGGCCCCGTTGCCACTGTCGTACTCTTCTGCTCGGCCTCAGTCGCCACTGCTGAAGGCGCTGCCACATTCGACTTTGATCTAAGAACTAGGGCATTTTGGGCATTGTTATTTTTCTCATTCCCAGAACATGGCTTCTCATTGGAGGTGAATGGAGTATCGCGCGTATTTTGCTGTTGCTGAGTGAAATTACTAATGGTTCCCGCGAGCTTCTCCACTTGTGAGCTCAGCTTTTCGAAACGTTGGAGTAGGAGATTCACTAGTTCCTGGTTGTCATAAGTCATAGACATGCTGAGTGATTTGATGCCGGCAGTATTGTGGGAGAAAAGGGTATAAGAAGTGAAAGAGTGGGGGGCGGAAGGCAGGGAGTGAATTAGTATGGGGTAACGATAAATACACAATATCTAGTTCGCGTAGTTTTAGCAAAGGAAAAAGATCAAGGCATTTACCTAGGTAAAACCGTGTAATTAGTGGCTTGTGCGGAATATAGCTGAGTGGAGAGGTGGGATAGGCTACTCGGTGTGTAAGATTCTCACCAAACAGCAAGCCAAATCAAACCAGCGTAAGAAGTTTTAATTTTCTTGTGAAAGTGGAACACTTATCGCAGAAGTTAAGAGGTTTCTACAGGAGACACGGGGGATCAGCGCGCCCGTTCTCCCCAAGAACTATCCAGCGGGCTCGTCATCCCTAAGGCTACGAGGACCTTGCGGGATATTCGCTTCTGAATGTGAATTGCCTTGGATGGCTCTTTAATTATTGGTGTCTCGGATCTGTGTAATCAAATTGCTCATTGTGCCCATCAAACTCTATTCCCCCAATGTTTATAACGAGGCGCAGCCGATTTTGCTATCTGTCATCACGATTCAACTTGTTTATTCTCGACCTGCAAACCCCAACCTAGAGTAAGAACAACTAAAAAAGTGCGGGAAACATTAGACATGCTTGTTTTGCCCGGTAATGCCGCTCTCTCTGAGTTTAAAGCCAACGCGCTACTCGAGAACATCCGCGCATGTGTCCCTGAAGTGCGCGGAGTGGCGGCTCTCTACGTCCACTTTGTAATGACCAAAACTAATGACACCCTTTCCGCATCTGAAAATCGACTCCTCGACAACCTGTTATCGTATGGTTCCGTTTTGCAGTCCCATCATTCTTCCTTAATTACGAAGCTGCAAGAAAGGCTCAAGCACAAAAGCTTCGATTCTCAGACCTTAATGGTAGTACCTCGATCGGGGACAATTTCGCCGTGGTCGTCGAAGGCGACGGACATTGCACAGATGTGTCAGCTTGACCGGGCGGTAGAACGCGTAGAACGTGGTATAGCGTACCTATTTGATGTTGAGGGTGACACGCTTACCGATGAGCAGCTTTCAAAATTCAGTCATTTTATCCATGATCGTATGACACAAGTAGTATTGCGTGGACTTCCAGAGCAGGAGGCCATGTTCTCTCATGGGTCGCCATCTCCGCTCGTGTATGTGAACTTGCTGGAGGAGAGGCAAAATGACACAACTTCCGCGAAACAACGCCTTATTGCCGCCAATAAGGAACTTGGGCTCGCTTTGGCCGACGACGAGATGGATTACCTTGTTGAAGCTTTTGTGAACACTCTTGGCCGCAACCCTACAGATGTTGAGCTCTTCATGTTTGCCCAAGTGAATTCCGAACATTGTAGGCACAAAATTTTCCGTGCCGATTGGACTATCAACGGAGAACGGAAGCCCCATTCGCTGTTTGACATGATCAGAAACACACATCAGAAGCACCCGGAGTACACTATCTCTGCCTATTCAGATAATGCGGCTGTGCTCGAAGGCTTTGAGGCAACAAGATTTGCCGCCGGCGAAGATAAAGAATATCGGCTAACTGACGAGTTGGTCCATTTCCTTGCAAAGGTAATATACGTTAAATTCAATCGGCAATACTCTCACTTCATGCCCTCTTCACCAACCTTATCAGGTTGAAACCCATAATCACCCAACAGCGGTCTCACCTTTCCCCGGTGCCTCTACTGGCTCTGGAGGCGAAATCCGTGATGAAGGTGCAGTAGGGCAGGGCTCCAAACCCAAAGCAGGTTTGACAGGTTTCACCGTCTCGAATCTGCTTATACCGGGCCATCAGCGCCCATGGGAAACTGACTTTGGAAAACCGGGTCACGTTGCCTCTGCACTCGACATTATGATTGAAGCTCCCTTGGGAGGCGCAGCCTTTAATAACGAATTTGGGCGACCGGCCATCTGTGGATACTTTCGTACATTTGCAGAAAAGGTGGCCACTGCATCAAAAGAAGAAGTTAGGGGATATCATAAGCCGATCATGATTGCCGGCGGTGTAGGCAACGTTCGTCCCGCTCACGTTTTCAAGAAACCAATCACCCCTGGCGCTCGCCTCGTAGTATTGGGCGGTCCTGCAATGTTGATTGGACTGGGGGGCGGTGCTGCGAGTTCCATGGCCTCTGGGCAAAGCTCTGCCGACTTGGACTTTGCATCGGTGCAGCGCGATAACCCGGAGATGCAGCGTCGTTGTCAACAGGTTATCGATGCTTGCACAAATCTAGGTGACAGAAACCCCCTCCTTTCAGTACATGATGTTGGCGCGGGTGGTCTCTCGAACGCTCTCCCAGAGTTGGTGCATGACAGTGGCCTCGGGGCACGCATTGAATTGCGTGAGGTGCCCAATGCGGATCCTCGGATGTCTCCCATGGAGATATGGTGCAATGAAGCACAGGAACGGTATGTCCTTGCGGTTGAGGAATCGCGATTAGAAGAGTTTGCAGAAATGTGTAAGAGGGAGCGGTGCATTTTTGCAGCTGTCGGTGTAGCAACGGAAGAGCAGCGTCTTGTCGTTACTGATCGTCTATTGAACACTACACCAATCGATCTCCCCATGGATGTACTTTTCGGCAAACCCCCCAAGATGTCACGAACAGATAAACTACTTGATGAAAAACCCTCTGCATTTGATTCATCACTGCGCTCGTATCTTCCCACTTTTGGAAACGAGAAAGATCGTATGATGGATGCCGTCAATCGTGTGCTGCGTCTGCCTGCTGTGGGATCCAAATCCTTCCTTATCACCATCGGCGATCGCACAGTCACTGGGCTTATCACAAGAGATCAAATGGTTGGACCTTGGCAGGTCCCCGTGGCTGATGTCGCGGTAACCGCCACATCATATGGCGTCCAGACTGGTGAGGCCATGGCTATGGGAGAACGCCCGCCAATTGCTTTAATTTCTCCTGCAGCTTCTGCCCGTATGGCTGTCGCCGAATGCGTGATGAATTTAGCCGCAGCAAGAGTGGAAGCATTGGATCGGGTGCGTCTCTCAGCGAATTGGATGTCCGCTGCAAACCATCCTGGCGAAGGAGCTGCTCTGTATGAGGCTGTACAAGCAATTGGTATGGAGCTCTGCCCATCTCTGGGAATTTCGATCCCTGTAGGAAAGGATTCGATGTCGATGAAGATGCGGTGGAAAGACCATAATCAAACCGAACAAGAGGTGACTGCTCCTCTCTCACTTATCATTACCGGATACGCACCTGTGTTGGATACCAAGCTCACGTGGACCCCTCAACTGAGAAGAGAGACCGGTTCAAAGCTCATCTTTTTCGATCTGGCAAAAGGCCAACAGAGATTGGGCGGCTCTGCGCTTGCACAAGTGTATAAGCAGGTGGGTGCTGAATGCCCGGATGTGGAGGATCCCAAACTACTTGTTGGCTTTTTCACCGCTGTGCAGGCCATTCGTCAAGAGAAAGAGGAAATCATCCTCGCCTACCATGATAGATCTGATGGCGGCTTGTTCACCACCGTTGCTGAAATGTCCTTTGCTGGCCGTATTGGAGTTAATCTTGATCTGAGCTCGATTGTGAAGGACAGCATATATGCTGCGTTGTTTAATGAGGAACTCGGTGCAGTGGTCCAAGTACGTGCCGATAAGCTCGAGAAGCTTCGCAGTGTGTTCCAAAACTGCGGGTTCCCATCCGAGTTCATCCACGACATAGGCACCGTGGGATCGGATGAGGCGTTTTCGATACGTATAGGTGCCGATAACGAGTCAGTGTTCACAAGCACCCGCTCCGACCTTCAGCGCTCCTGGGCGGAAACTTCATACTTGATGCAATCCCTACGTGATAACTCGGCTTGTGCTCAAGAAGAGTATGATGGAATTTTAGACTCCGACGCCCCCGGGATCACATATCAACTTTCCTACACTCCCGTACCCACCCCAGAGCGCTTGCTTTCTCAACCGAGACCACGCGTGGCAATCTTGCGTGAGCAAGGTGTCAATGGCCAGATAGAAATGGCCTTCGCATTCCACAAAGCTGGATTTGCCTCCGTCGATGTACACATGTCTGATCTCATCAACGGCAGCGTTACCCTTAAAGACTTCCATGGTTTGGCCGCTTGCGGTGGCTTTTCTTACGGAGACGTATTGGGTGCCGCATCAGGATGGGCTAAATCGGCTCTTCTTAGTGAACGTGCAAGGGGAGAGTTCCGTGATTTCTTTGCTAGAAAGGATACATTCGGATTGGGTGTGTGCAATGGCTGCCAGTTCTTGTCCCAGATGAGAGAAGTTATCCCCGGCACCGAAGCCTGGCCTTACTTCCGCCGCAATCGGAGCGAACAATACGAGTCTCGTGTTTGCATGGTCGCCATTGACAAGCCCAAGGGTGGTGTAACCTCCATCTTTTTCCAAGGAATGGAGGGCTCCAAACTTCCCATCGCGGTCGCGCATGGTGAAGGAAGGGCTGAGTTTGTCAGTGGAGACAGCCAAATTCGGGAGTGCACCGACTCTGGTCTCGTCGCCCTGCAGTATGTTGACGGTCGCGGAGAAGCCACAGAACGGTATCCTATGAATCCCAATGGCTCTCCTCTTGGCATCACGGGCGTTCAAACTCCAGATGGTCGCGTTTTGGCCATGATGCCCCATCCGGAAAGAGTGGCCGGTCTACCTCAAACAAATTCGTATCTGCCTCAAGACTATTACGAGCGGTATGGAGAAATTGCCCCTTGGTTCCAGATGTTTGTGAATGCAAGGATGTGGGTTGAACAGGTGCTCGCAAAATAATAGATCTTTGATTTTTCTAATACTTGTCACTCCTATGCTATGTTGCAATAATAAGTATTATATTTGATATGTATGAGAAAATCCCAAACAATTTATAAAAAAGAGTATATATTTTATTATGAAAGATATCGATGCTATGAATAACAAAGGAGCGACAGAGTGAGAAAAGCAGCTCACCTCAAAATCCACTTGCATAAATTTAATGAATGGTTTATATGGTTGGGCATATTCTATAAATATGAGTTGGAAGAAGAAATAAAAATATCGGGAAGAAGCTGGAATGATTTTGCGGAAACAAAAAAAAAACAAGATAAATATACAAAATATCTGTCAATTGAAATACTCAATTAGATTAATTCAAGGTGATTGGGACGTCAGCGCGGACATTGCCATGTCAAGACCCCATGAGCACCGTTCGAGAGCATTTTTGGACTCTTCTCTTCCAAATCCATGTCCCTCTAACCAGTGCACCTTAGCCTCGCGAACTTTCTGGTCCAACAGTGTACACCAAGCGGCCTCAACCTCCATTTTCACCTCGCTTCTCTTCTTTGGCACGACCCGCTTAATGGTTATTGTGAACCCCGCTCCAATAGGCCGATGATCAGAAATACGGCACTCAAAACGTCGGTAAAAGTGCTGCTGTATGTGTTTTCCGCGATAGAGGATTCGATCGCACCAAGCAGGAACTCTCCTTTTTTCGGAGGTATCATATTGATCGTAGCCAGGGTCGTACTTGTAAGTGGGTGCAAAGTCAATTGGACCCTCCGAGAATGCTCGCAACCTGAACAGGGGATTCCGCATTCTTTCCTTCACAAGTTGATCGTGCTCTAACAGCGAGACAAAGTCCCCCTCCATTATCTTTGAAATCACGGCTTCTCTCTTCATGTCGATTCGATAATTAAGATCTCCGCTTAAAAAGCAGATTTCGTGATCGAGTACCATGGAACCATCGCCACCTCCCACAAATACATTCTCAAACTCACCCCCGCTGTGGCATGGTCGAGGGTCGAGGTCAGCTGTTTCAAGGATGGTTGTAGAATCGTTGTTGCGCTCACGAGTGTGGCTCTGTCCCGCAGCAAGATGGCAATTGACAAAGCAAATCGAAGTATCCTCGATTACCATCCTTACGATAATACCACCCTATTTCCAAATAACATGTCAGACTCAACGTAAACTATTTTATAGGTTGAAATTCCTTTTTACCTTGTTTCCATGATATCCTTTAAGCCCCGTCTTAACAAGAGTTAAGCCTTTGTCCCGAAGGTGTGGTAGCTCAGTGTCTCTGATAAAAATACAACTGAACAATCCCATCAAATCCGCTGATTTAATGAGCGTATAAGATTCTCCGGGGAAATAATCTCGCAGAGCTCGTACAAGTCGGTCATGCCAGAGGCGACAACGATGCGTCATCTCTTCCTCCTGTTGGGTGTTATTCTTCTTCTTTCCGGCCAAAAACACCTCTAAAATTATAGAGTGTATTTAAATATTCAATATGAGCATGAATTTGAAGGGAGAAGAGAAAAAGCCCCCACTTACTCGCATTATTCTTTTTACTCTCCAAGTTCACAATTTCTTGAAAACCAATCGAGATAATATCAGGTGTTTCTAGAGGAGTGAGCCATTGTTTTAAAAAGTTGAAATCAGAAGAAGTTGCTTCTAAATCATAAGGTTTGCACGCATCAACATTCCAAGAGCATAACAACACTCGGAGATCTCGATATGAACAGTAGTCGGATTCGCGTAGGCGCATTTGTGCATCTGATACAGATAATTTTAAAGCTTTAAACCATAAGTGAGAACGCCAATATATATTGATAGATTACCTCTCCAATCAAGGCCCATCAGGCCATCCCACATTTTAATGTTTCCTTGGTCGCTCATGCTTGCAACTTGAAGCCGATGCTCAGTTTGAAAACGGTCTGATTTTAACAAGCTAGAGTAATCCAATTGTAGAGTCTGTACTGTTGAGCTGTGCGCCTTCCAATCTTTGACTACTAGCCAAGGTGCCTTATTCATATCGTATACGTATATTTTTCCCGTGTTGAACCCTGCCCATAAATAATCACCAACACCCAGCAGGCAGGAAATCCCGTATATCGATATAGGAACAATAGCATTTTTCACACAAGAACGCGCATCCCACACCGACACTTTGCCGTCGTCATGACCGATGTATACGTTCGAGCCCAGGCACGTCATCGTAGTGATATTACCAATCCCCATACTAAGTTGTATAGGTCGAATCACCATTGATCCCGTCTGAACCGGATCAAACACTTCAAGTGTTCGACCGCTTGCAGTCCATAGATGATCTCCGGCAACGAGTGCAACATTCTGCTTCAAAGCAACACGAAATTGTCGACCAGTCCGCTCTAGAGATACATATCCAGCCTCTTTATCCGACCAGACCTGCAACACTCCATTATCATCCAATGTCCAAAGCTGCGAGTTTTGATATCTCAGTATATGATTCACAGCTTTGCTGTGGGCCGTAGACCTACTCTCCACAATCGTTCCCGAATGACAATCCATAGCGATCAACCCACCATCACTCATTCCGCACCATACATATCTTCCTTCTTCCTCTGGGTTACGTGCAGGTCGGAATCCCAGTGATGTGACAAATTTATCATTTTTATATGTGTGCACATGGATATTTTCGCCCGTATTCAAATCCCACACACGAATGGAATGTGTTCCTGTAACGACAAAACTGCCTGCAACAGCCAGGGACCGCGAGTTGGCTCGACTTTGAACCTCAAGTCGCTTGTGAGGAGAGAAGTCAGGCGGATTGCGATTGGAAGCAGTGACATCCGGAAAAGTTTCAGCCATCAATGTAAAAGATCCGGATTCCGCGTTGGAAGACGAGGAGAAAGTAGCAGTACTTCGAATCGAAGTTGAGCGCGCTAAACTTCCGCTTCTTGCAAGCGGGCGTGGTGGCAGTGGAGGTTCTGAAAGATCTGTACCTGAAGGTAAAATAGATGGCAATTCTGGTCGGATCGAGTCCGACGGCTTTTTCACGGTAGTTGCTACAGCCTTTACTCGATCAATTGCTGCACCAGTTGGTCTTGGAGGCAGACGTGGAGGTGGAGTTGCACCAGTAGCCGATGGTTCCGGTAACGTGTTGGGACGTGGAGGTAAAGATGGGGGTGGCACTGTATGGATATTTCGTGTAGCGAGAGTGTTCATCTCGGACTCGTTGACGGACATTGCACGGCCTAATACCGTTGGTTCATAGACCTCATCTTCGTCCTCATCCCCATCCTCATCCGAGCTATCAAGTTGCTTTTCCTTACTCCTCTCGAGTTCGTCGTCTTCAATAAAAGGGTTCTTCGGGTAAGTCTGATAAGCCTGCTCCGGAGATTCAGATAAAGCTGCTCTATGGTTAGCCATTGACTCTCCTTTATTCGTATCCATACTCGATGTAGAATATTGGTGGTTATGTTCTCTCTCCTTTAAATCGCTCGATTTTGCAGCCTCCAGTTGCGACATATTAAAAATGGCCAGTTTTTCCTTAAAAGACAAGCTGTCTGCAGGTTCAATCACAGGGGAGGGTTGCGAAGATGAGGATAGACTTTGTGGAGAGACTAAACCGTGCTTATCTGAGAATGGATCTTGATCCTCATGGGAGTCATCAAATGGGTTGGCATTTTTTGGATTTGGAAAGGGTATTGGAAGTGTGCTCGAATTTCGCTCCGACGAAGTGTATTTGCCATTTGTCTTCATCACTGGTGACGATGCAGATGAAATCGGAGTAGGAGCCTGTGTGGGTATTACTGATCGATTATTATTAGATGAAATCCCTGCTGGTTTTGGAGCTAGTGGAGGAGGTGCTGGTTTTCCTGCTGCAGATTTCGGGGGAGAATAAGCGAGTAAAACCGGGTGTGGTGGTGGTTTCAAACTGGCAGCATTATCGAGTTGAGAGGCTATTGCCGAAACTCTCCTCCCCACCTTTATAGATATTGGGGTAGTCGATGTGGATATAGAACTTGACTTTTGTTCCCCTCCATCCGACGTGATAGTAGCTTTACGCTCTAAGCTAGCAATTAAATCACGTAGAGCAGGACGTTGTGGTTCTTCTACATCAGCGTCCGATCTTCGACTCTTTTCCATATGTAGTTACGAAATGCATGTAATAAAATTAAAAAAAAAAAACGCAAAGACAAAGTGTTCTCTTAGAAAGAAATGGTTGAAACGTCATCTGGGACTGCTCTTAAATCCTATTTTCCCTAAATAGCTTCGACCAGCTTTCTTTCGAAATTTCTATTTATATATCAGAATGTTCGTTTCTTGGTCCAAGTTGACGCTTCGAGTGTTTATATATTCTTACTATCTGTATTAATGAGATATGTATGTCAAAATATGTCTTCCTGAATACTTTCATGCAGGTGTCAATTGACCAATATTGTTTGGATTTCAAAGTAATATGAAATTCTATCAAAACACTTTATTTCGTATAAAATTATTCTATAGCATATTTAATAAGCAGTCATAGTTTTTGTATGAAATTCATTAACAAATATACTCTTAGCATTTGGGAAACATTGACATTTAATCTTTATGCTTCCTAAAGACAATAACAAACCTATATAGGTGCGAGAATGCGCGCTTGGATGCAAGTTTACTACCATTCGACTTGACGACCGATACATATGTTACTGTTCACTGTTGAAGGAACAGAAAATTGGCATTGTTCTAATGAAAAGATCACATCCACTCAAGTGTATACATGCAGATATACCAGTGCTTTGTCGGGTATTCAAATAAAGCTGATAATTAAAATAGAGGTGTAATGGATATAGAATGTAGCTATTCGACAGTTCGTTCTCTAGGAGGTTGTAGTTCTAAAATGCGTAACAGTCGCAAGCAGTTGAAATAAAGATTATTGGGACTCTCTCCAAATTTTCATTTTTTCGGTAACTAGAACAATGTGGTTCAATTCTTACACCATTTGCGGGACGGTTGAATTAATTTTCCATACTAGTTATTACGTGAAGCGATTGCGTGAATTAATCATCGCCTAGTGAACATATATGGCAATCTCTATTTACTCGGATAATTAGTGCTCCTTGGATGTGCATATTAGAGTTGACTATTCACAAAGGCAGAAACGGAATCATCGGGAGATTGCATCCGTTGAATTTCGGAGTATGGGAAAACTAGTTGATAATTAAAGTTGGATGATATAACTTTTGAAATGGAATTCTACAATATAAATAAGGATAGTGGAGGGCCTATTTCACACTCTTTATCCAGCAAAACAAGCACCAAAAGCAAACCATTTTACAAACATGTCTCAGAACCAAGGCCTAGTCTTCTATACCACAAACGAATGTCCATTCTGGCAACGCGCGGCTATCGCAATGAAGGAACTTGGCGTCGTCCCGGATGAAGTAATCATCATCGATCTTGCCAATAAGCCCGAATGGTATGGAGTCTTGTACAGAGCAGTGATTGAAGAAGACACTAATCAATGTTGTTTTCGAATTTCAAATCCTCTAGGTATTATAAAATCCACCCCGAAGGAAGAGTACCAGCCCTCAAGGTGGGCGATAAAGTGCTCATCGAGTCGCTTGTTATCTTGGAATATTTGTTGGAAAAGTACGGAAAGGGAAAGAGGTAAGAGCAGGAAGCGAAGGGTATGTTCGCATAGAGTTTATATTTATCTTGCCTTCATTTTCCTCCCTCCCATAGCCCTCAGGTCCAAGACCACCTCATCCGTGCTGAGTCCCGATTGTTCGTGAGCCTTTTTGAGACGGTGTTCCCTAAATTCTTCCAGATATTTTCCGTCGGCCCAGAGGCTCATGAAGATTTCCTCAAAGGATTACGCGAACTCAACAAATTCCTAGTGAAACAATCCGAGGGGCCATTCTTCCTGGGAGAGGAATTCACTTACGCAGATATCGCAGTTGCCCCGTTCTTTGCACGGTTTCCCATGATTCAAGAATTTGGTCTAGAGATTCCAGAGACAAAAGAATATGAACGTGTTAACGCGTATGGACGAGCGTTGCGATCGCGTCCGAGTGTCTTAGCGACTAACCCAGATTGGAAACAATTGCGGAAGCATGTCGACCGTTACAGGAAGAAATAAGGACTAAGTAGACCGCAAGGGGTATACAGAGAAGCAGAAATGGGTGTGAAGCCTCTAGTGCATAATTGAAGTAATTGTGCTATTATGTGAAACAATAAAACTGAAAGTTGGAATTATACATGGTTCGTTATGTGCAAAAAAAGTTTGAACACGTATTCTATAATTTATTACCAACGGGTCAACTCTTTCTTATGCACAAAGCTACTATTCAATAAAATTGACATTACAGTGATATAATCTCGGATCTGTATATTTCCCCTTCTATGTCTTTCTCTTTTTGGCTTTGAATACATTCACATTCAGAGATTCTGAAACCTCTCCAAGCCAGAACATTGTAGTGTTAAGTCTGCTGTATTAGTGCACTACTAATATTAATACAAATCAAAAGGGCAATCGGGATATTGGATAACTAGAAAGAGATTTGCCAATGAAATATAGATTAGCAATAAGGACAAAGAAAATGAATATTATCTAAACTTGCAAAATTTATGAGACACTAACTAATTAACATCAGATCAGGAAGTATATACTGTAGGAAGGAAAGGAGATGAAAATAAATTAGTGTCGAACGGATCACCTAAAATTTGAGAGGAAAGCTTAGGATTATATGGAATTATATGGAAAAATGTGATAAATTAATTATATGATAAGTGACAAAAACCGCGCAATAACTAGTTTAAATATCTTATGTGAATCTGCTACTACCTCAAGGTTGACATGACCAAACACTTGTAAGCATAATTCTAAGCGATTTTTCTAGTTTTTGTTCTCTCTTTGCAACTTGCAACTAAAATTGCCCTCTATTGATAATATAAATAGTCACATTCTAATATTTTCATTCAAATTGTCTCCGACAACCTTAATAATGAGTCGCTAGTTTACTCATAAGCATCTTCAAAAATATGCTACTACGGAATCTCCATATTCGCCCTTCTTTAACATGTTGTCAAAGATACCAATGCTCACGCTATTTTGGATCAACACCTACAATATGTTCAGAGAATAAACACGAAGACCTTGATAAGAAGGTTATTTCTACAGAAAAAATAGGTGAAGGCGAGGTAGCCGCGTCCATGCCGCAAGAATTTCATGGGAGAGATAAATCTGTTGAACAAAAGTTGCTTGGCAAAGTATTTTTCTGCATTTCTTCACTCGCTTTCCAAAACTAAATAGAATTTTTAATGACCTCCAGGGAAGTAATTTTGTTGACTTCACCCGAATAATTGTCCAAGGAGGCAAAGGTGGCGACGGAGCTGTAGCCTTTAATCGAGAAATATTTAAACCCAAAGGCCCGCCCTCAGGTGGGAATGGTGGTCGTGGTGGGAATGTTATATTCATCGCTACATCAAATGAGAGTAGCTTAGGATCTATCCCTAAACTATGTGTCGCGGGGCGAGGCGGTAACGGGGGAGGGAAATGGATGAGTGGGAAATTGGGCGAGGACTTGGTGGTTAAAGTGCCTCTTGGGACGGTAGTGAAGGAGATTGATCTGCCAACCAACGAGCTAGAGAAGAATCGAGATGAATTGAGCGAAGAGGAGAAGGAGAGTGAGCTGGAATTGGAGCGAGAAAGACGGTGGGTACACTACCCTCGCTTCGAGGAGCAAAACGTTGCTGGTAGCTATTTTCGAGAAGCTGAAGCACGTATCCAGCGCGATCTTCGGCGTAGCATGAAGCACGAAAATAAATATCACAAAAGGATAGATTTAGACTTGACGGAAGAAGGGGAATATATTGTAGCTCGAGGTGGGGAGGGTGGATATGGCAACCCTCACTTCCTTACCAACGAGAACCGTTCTCCAAAATTCGCCACACGTGGACAGGATGGACAGAGGCGACTTTTAGAGCTTGAGTTGCGCACTATTGCCGATGCGGGTCTGGTTGGCCTCCCAAATGCGGGCAAATCCTCCCTTCTGCGAGCTGTTTCAAACGCGATGCCCCGCGTGGCCTCGTATCCTTTCACCACACTAAACCCATATCTTGGCACCATTGACTTCCCTGACCGGCGCCGCATAACCCTCGCAGATATCCCAGGACTAATCCGAGGCGCGCACAGAAATATCGGACTTGGTCACGCATTTCTACGACATATCGAACGCAACAAAGTATTGGTATATGTGATAGATGTTGCACAGGCGGAACCCTGGCGGGACTGGTGCGTCTTAAGAGAAGAGCTGGAGCTATATTCGCCTGGGCTAACTCAGCGACCCAGTTTGATCGTTGCAAATAAGGCGGATGTACTGCCAGTGGCAAAAGAGTCTCTTCCTCGACTAAGAGAGTGGATTGAGAGATGGGGAAATGAAGAGGCTAACCGAGAATTGCCGGAAATTGTGCCAGTGTCAGCAAAATATAGATCTAATGTGAAGAAGTTGCTTGAGGCTCTTAGAAGGAAGGTAGAGCTGGTGGAGGAGCAGGAGAGAAAAGTCAATAACTCATCAAAAATGGAGTTGTAAATAGTAAAATTGGATATGACTTGTTGTATTAGGGGATGTTTAAATATAAGTTATCCTGACGGACAAGAAATTGTTTAGACGTGGCCAATTCGATGAAAGCCAAAACATTTTTTCCCTCTCTCTTATAAAAAAAAAACTGCAAAACAAACAAATTGAAATATTGGTAAATGCGTTAATATACACAAAATTAATGAAGGCAACACGTATATAAAAAATAAATTACTACAAATACTTCCTTAATGTCCAAATTCATTTAAATAAAGATCTACGAATAATAATGGGGAAACATTCCTCGTTGTGCATCGGTCCCAACCCCCATCATCTCTGGGCTGACTTCTGAAGGCTGGGTGTATTTCTGTGGGTTTACAAATCCAGTAACATTCGATACAGGCATTTCGCCGTGTATCGGTCTCCCATAATCGACTGACAGAGAGGAGGCGGGATCAGAAACAGAAGTCGGCACAGGCATATTAAAAGACCGCTTTCCTACTGACATTTCATATCCGGGGGCATGTTGGGCTTCGCTGCTAAACACAAAAGAGCCTTCGGGCGCTCGATTTTGGGCGGGCTTGTTCTCTTGTAGAAATGGAAATCGTCCAGATAACTGGGATATAAAGGAGTCAAAGGTCTGGTTTAAATTTTGCGATTGGGAGAGTTCAAAGGCATGCTCGGGGAGGTTGTAATACTCGGCACTGTATTCGGCGTATTTGTTATTTGGTGAAATCCCGCTACCTACTTTAGGAGGCTCATACACAGGGGTTTCCAACATTTCGATCTCCGAATTGGGGGAGTCCTCTTCTCCGATCCTCAAGTCACTACTCAGCTCCAGGGCCTTTGCCTCCCATCTTGAATCTACGCCTTCTTCTGCGTCCATATACTTTCGATTCTTATTTACATCATCTGAGGCACTATCGTTGGAGGACCATCCAAGCTCATAATAACACTCCCATCCTGAAAGAGAGCATTTAGAGCACGGCATCTGTGCATCACATGGAAAATTATGCAGATAGCACAATTGACATGATACTCGTGGTCGTGACAGCGCAAGGGGGGCATTTGTATCCACTGCCAAATTTCGTTGTTCTTCCTCGGGCAGGCCCAAGATTTGCTCTCTAACACCCTCTCCGCCATGTGCTTCATCAATAACTGCAGTTGTTTGTGCGAAAGGAGGGGTTGGATTTGGTTTTGGCAGTGGAAATGCTTGAGGTTTCGCCAGGATGTTCTTTTGACGCGGCGGCCGCTGGGATTTTATCTTGCGTTGTTTTGGGGATGCAGCCGGAGGTTCAACTGCGCTTGCGGATTTCGGCGAAATATTGAAAGCCATGATCGTAGGCTCAGCTGTTTTCGAACTGTCAGTTTGCGGAGATTTGCGTTTAGGGTGAATAGCCGAGAGAGACTGAAATGAAATAAAAAAAAGAGTATTGGAATTAAAGAAGAACAGTAATGTAACTTTGACTACGGCTTTATAAATATCTAGTAATGAATGGAGTATAAGAATCACCTTTAAGAAAGTCTCGGCTGCTGTGATTGCTTTCTTCCCTTCCTCGGGAGAAACAAAATCTCTCTGCATTGAAAGTTGATGTAAAGTTTTTACCCCACGAACCAACAGCGTTTGAGCACGATCTATGATGTCACTGTTGTGTGCATTCATGCACAAAATCAGAGCCGAGCATCCCTGAATGCAGGAATATACAATTGCACCCTGGGTAATAATTATGTTGTCTGATGAGGTAGCAAGATAAGAAGTAATGCGCACAAGATTGTCTCCAATAGCAACCAGCTCAGGAATTGGCCTCCGCTTTTGTTTTTTAGCATTCCAAAACACAATACCAATTGAAGCAAGGTTGAAAAACATGTGGAGATCTAATACATATATTGAAATAAAGACATGTTAGCATGTTGAATTAGGTATAAAAGGAAAATGCGGGAAACAAAGTGCTAACTTACGACCAACAATGGTAGAAGAGGGTTCAGCCCCTTGTGGTAATGGGACACCAATATCGGTTGATAGTTTTAGTGAATCTGGCAATTCGGCGTTCCAGTTCTTTAACCTTTGCTCGACCTTGGATATTTTTTCGTCCACATCTTCGTCTGATGGCAATCGGCACATATGGTCAAGAATCTCTATAATCTTGGCCAAGTGGTATAAATTTTGCTCTGCTTGCTTTTCTTCCTCGAGGTACTCTAGCTCCCACTCCTCTCTCCTACAACTTTCATCCCAGATGGGTAGAGGAGTCGTAACTGAGTTTGAGTGGATCATGTATGGGCGATCGAGCGCAAGAGCAAAGAGTCGATCTAGGATAAAGCAGCTCCAAAAAACTCGTATTCTTATATCGCGCTCAACGCCCGGTTCAAGGTCTGCTTGGTATCTGTTTAACCTACAATCGAAACACATGCGACATGCCATTCCTACAAACATCCAGCTCAGAGATGAACGCCGGCGTTGATCAAGACTGGGATCTTCATAGAGTGACATAAGAAGGAGTGCCTGGATAGTGCTAACTCGGGGGACATCAAGAAAATCGGCAAGGATACGCCTCGCTTGTTCGAAATAGTCTATAGCTGGCCGATCACGTAACGGTTCTGGTGAATGCTTTGTTGCCAATGCGAGTACAATGCTTCTCAGTAGTGGAGATAGATTCTCTTTTTCTCGCATCTTCATCGTGTATTCTGCTCGGTGTAAAATAGGAATGTGATTTCTCTTGTTGAAAAACACTTGAACCAGTCGTTCCTCTACATGGTCAGGAGGCCATTCCAAGTTTCTAGCATCTATCCCGCGCAACGTAGAGTTAGAGATCGGGGGCTCAGGCTTGAACACAGGCTGGGACATTCGTTGCACAGCAAACTCGGTACCCTTGTCTGAAGGCTCACCCTCGCCTGTATGCACCGTTAGATTAGCAAGTGATTGTTGTAGAGCGCCAAGCATATCGATGTTATCAGAATTTTCCAATGATTGTTGTTTGTTCCCTTTGTTTGAATTAGTGCGAGAAGATGTTGGAAAAGGCGAAGGTAAGGATTGCAGTTGCACCTCAAAAAAAGAATCCGTGGTGCATGCTTCCGATCCCGGGGAATCAAGTTGGAATTCTATTAATTCACCCGAGCTCTCCCGCCCATAGTTGCAAGACTGAACACGGGCCTTGCATTGCATACAAGGAAAGAGCTAATAAACAGATAATGTAATTATGAATTAAGCAACGACGCTAAATTGATAGCCGCTAGTAGATGACTTACACCATCGCACTTTATCTTTTTCCGCCGGCAAGGCTGACACGCACGGCCCACCTTTAACCGTTTTGTGCGCGTTTCTTCGCTGGCCGCAAACATAAATAAATTAAATTAGATTGTGATGAGAGAAAGAGAATTAATTCTGTGATGGATATAGATATGGGTTGGATCAAGCTATTGAGACTAATTTAAGATAAGTAGATGTAAAATTAATAGAGAAATGAACTATTCAGCCATGCACAAAAATAACGGATTTTCTTCTCGAATAGCAGTTAAGAGCGGATCGATTAAACCCCAGAGCATGGATTAATAGAACATTACTGCGGAATGATTTTTAAGTTTCGATATTAGCAAAATATTAGCTTATTTATTTATTTCAATGGTAATATACACTTTATTTCTTCTTTTTCGGTGGTTTCAAGGGAATTGTTTTCAGCTCGCGGCCAGCCCTAATTCCAGGAAAAGATTTCAACATGTACTCATTTGGAATGGTAAATTATCCGCCTTACCGATAATGCTCTGTCCATGCAAGTATCCATCTAACAGGGGGAAAATTAGACAAAAAAAAAATGAAACAAAATGCGAATTGACATCAAAAACATGGCAGACTTACTTTCGTTGCTTTGGAGTCAGCCCCATTTCCTTCATTTCTAAACTAGTTGCGGTAAAGAGATGATTCCAATCCTATGGATGAATTAAATCATTAGTCTTCAACTTGTCGCTATTTCGCATGACATAAAAATAAACTTTACTTTAAACTTATCCGCGACACCCTCACAACCTCGCCCAATCTTTTGTAAGAAAGTGGTGGGATCGGACACGTCACCTGCTCAACGCACGAAGCTTGAATAATGTTTATCAAATCATGAAGTATAAACATTTGGCATTACCTCTGGGAGAGGGGACACTCTTATTAACAGCTGAATGGGACCAACGCTTTAGCAAGTTGAGGGATCTCGGCACTAATCGATTTACAACCAACATTTTATTTATAATAAAATATGGATCTAATATAATATATTATCTAGTCGAAATAAAAGAAGAGTATGTTTACAAGAATATATAATCTGCGCCACACGATGGTTCTCGTGAAATGGTAACTATCTAAAGAGGATTTAACCAAGTCTTCTTCGCCTGTTTCTTCTTCGTTTTCTTTTTTTTCTTTTTGTCCTTTTTTGCCATCTGAGAGTACATAAACTCAAGTGGGTTAGGGCCAAAACCTGCAAACGCAAACGGATAATATCCGCCCGGTAGCAGCGGTGGAAACGAAGGGGGATATGATGAAGGAAGCATTGTAGAAGGTATTGAGCTTGCTGTATTATTATCTCCCAACTTCAGACTATCTTTTCCTTTGGATGATGCAGATGCTGAAGATGGTGTATGAGTCTTCGATAAAAGATTAGCCTTGGAATATTCTTTAGACTGAAAAAAGCCTCGTTTTGCAAGTTGTGAATAACCTGGAGCGCATAAGGTGTCTAGAGGGAGCATAAGTTTGTCCGGATGGGTTTGCTTGAGATGTGCCTGGAGAGAGGTTGCAGTGGTGTAGTATTCTTTGCAGTAAGGGCAGGGAAGGGAAAGCGTTTCACCCATCTTTAATAGCAGTTATTTACGCGAAACATAAGGAGAGGGTTGGTGGCGAAAAGAAATAAAGATAACTAAAAATGTGGAGAGTTAAATCAGGAGAAAAATAAAAAGGTTAGCCGGATATTATTTTTGAAATACGTTGATTGTAAAAAAGCAAGAAAATCCCCGTGTACGAAATCAATTGTGTAATTTAGTGCCGTATATCATTTTGATTTTGTCCAAATAGTAGAAGGAAAAGTAATATGTAGCCAGTAATATCAATTGATCCATTCGAAAGCGATTTGAGAATATTCTTTAATATATCGATACAATTTTCATCATCTCATTTTTGCTTCTCGAAATGGCATTAAAGGCAGATTTTTTGTGCAATTTGATAATATGAAGCGATTTTAGCATGTACTTTTCATCAGAATATCGATACAATTTTCATCACTTCACTGATGTTTCTCGAAATGGCATTAAAGGCGGATTTGTATATATATTTCAATAATCTGAAGCAATTGTAAGGGACGACTATAAATGCATCATTTTTGTGACCTATAATTACTATACAATATAAAGGATTTATGCTTTAAGAGTCATTTTTAATGGTCCGGATTGGTAGTCGCAATATAACAAATTCTAGAGATAGATAAAATGACTGAAGCCAAAAGTGAGCTAAAGATTGTTGTAATAGTATTGTATAATCATGTCTGTTTGCAGTGCTTAGGTCATATTGGCTTGCTTAGAGAAAAAGAGCCATTGTGACTTTGCCGCTTAACCGTTTCACTGTGAGAAGCTCTTTATATTTATATTCGGAGGAGAAAATACCACTTAGAGACTCGGGCTTAAAAAAAGTACTAGGCGGAGTCCTTTTTAGAATATTTTAGAAAACTTGAACTTTAAAAATTCTCCCAGTTTGGAGAAAATGTATCATATCCCGAAATTGAACCTAAATAGGCTCGTTCTGTAAATTCTACGTCACGGGTTTCTCCGACTTTAACAGGTTGCACACTAGTATATGTGGGGAGATAATTGTTATAAAAACAGAATATATCAATTAATGGCTGAATTCAAGAGCTTGGCACAACAGATAAAAGAGAAAAGTCTGTATTTTCTTTGCAAACTTTGGTGCAATTAGTCCTATAGCCAAAAGTCCCTATGGATTCTCAAGCTCCACTTGCTGAAGGCCTTACCCCAGAGGAGAAGCACGTCATTGAGCTACAGACCGCAACTCCACCGGCACGCGTAGGCTTCTTGCGGCTATTCAGATTCGCTGCTCCCAGTGATACCGCTATGATGGGTGTCGGATTATTAGGTGCTGCAGTCGTGGGCGTTGCTATCCCTTTTCTATCGTAAGCTGATCGCAGTCTTTAGTCTAATTCTCCTTTACCAAACACGGTGCTAACATCCCCATATCTTGAAGTGTGGTGTATGGGGAGCTGGTCGATACTCTGACTGCATATGTGTTGGGTAGAATTGGACCGGAGGAGTTCAGCAATAAACAAACAGAGTATTGCCTCTTCTTTCTTTTTATTGCAATCGTTACCTTCATATGCTCTGTAACTATACTACTATACTTGTTCTTGGATCTGTTCATCCTTAACTTATCCTATTTTCTCATAATCCTCACAAGTACGCTTACATGTCCATGTGGGTCTATTCTGGAGAGCGCCAGGCACGACGCATCCGCGAGAAGTACCTGGAAGCAATCCTTCGCCAAAACATCGGGTATTTTGACAAGGTAGGCTACTAGCAGCCTAGGGTAGCTAGAGTGATTGCCGCTAATAGAATGCATTTCTATGAAAGATCGGGGCAGGAGAAGTTGCTTCTCGCATCACCAATGATACTCACCTTATTCAGAGCGGCATCTCTGAGCGTATTCCTATTGGATTTCGCGACATTTTCTCATTCTTTGCAGCCTTTGTGATAGCATTTTTTTCATCCTGGAAGCTTACGCTTGTCTGTTTGGCTGTGGTGCCTCCCCTTGCGATTGCAACTTGGCTGACGACCATGTTCTACGACTTATACGAGCGACGAATCATTGATTTAGTATCTCATGGGGCATCCATTGCAGAGGAAGCATTTGCGGCAATAAGAACTGTGCATGCATTCAATGCCCAGCGAAAAATAGAAGAACTATATAATAAGTCAGCGGAAAAAATTAATGAAGAAGGAAACAAGAAGATGCTCGTATTAGCGATTGGATTGGGAGCAATCTATTTCTTCATTTATTGCATTATTGTGCTTGCATTTTGGTTTGGTAAGTAGAGGTAACTAGTCGGCATTATTCTCTATCAATAATATTACTGTGACTTAGGGTCGAAGATGTATTTAAACGACGAAATCACTCCAGGCAAGATCACAAATGTCTTTTACTGTCTCATGGTCGGCTCATTATCTATCGGTAATATTATTTTGCTCCATGTCCCTGCACAGTTCCCATGATAACCAAAAACCTATTCACATAGCGGGTGTCGGTCCTGCTCTCCAAGCCATATCATCTGCCATCGCCGCAACGGTCAAAGTTTATGAGACCATCGATCGAACCTCCCCCATTGATAGCTCATCCAGCTCGGGTACCAAACTCCCTGCCCCCATCAAAGGTCGCATCCAGCTGCGGGATGTCTGCTTCCGCTACCCTTCTCGTCCCACTGTCCCCGTGCTTAAAAACCTGTCTTTGGATATCGAGCCAGGAACAACCGTGGCTCTTGTTGGTGCATCAGGTTGTGGAAAGTCGACCATCGTAGGGTTGGTGGAGAGGTTCTACGACCCTATTTCGGGTCAGGTATTGGTCGATGGGGTTGACGTGAAGGAGTTGCACCTGCAGTTCCTTCGCCAGCAAATGGCATTCGTCGGACAAGAGCCAAAGCTTTTCAACACCACGATTGCACAGAATGTCGCCTATGGCCTCATCGGGACTGAATGGGAGAATGCACCTAGGGAGAAGCAGCACGGTGTGATTGTCGAAGCCTGCCGCCTAGCGAATGCACACGATTTCATCATGAAGCTCCCATTGCAGTACGACACAGTGGTGGGTGATGGAGGATTCCTGCTCTCCGGTGGTCAGAAGCAACGAATCGCGATAGCAAGAGCCATTGTGCGACAACCCCGCATCCTGCTGCTGGATGAAGCGACGTCAGCTCTTGACACGCAGAGCGAAGGGATTGTTCAGCAGGCTCTCGATCGTGCAGCCAAAGGGAGGACCACCATAGTCATTGCGCATCGGCTCAGCACCATTCGGAATGCAGACAAGATCATTGTGATATCCAAAGGAGAAATCATCGAGACTGGAACACACGACGAGTTGCTGAAAAGAGAAAGAGGAATGTATGCTCTACTTGTTAAAGCACAAATGCTGAAAAAGAATATTGCCGACCCAAAGGACAGAGGGGAAGTAGATTGCTTTCCACCTGAAGATATTGACCCAAGTAAGCTGACTGAGGAGGCCATTACGAAAGAAGCGGTAGAAACAGGGGAAGACCCAGAAGCAATTCGTTTACGTCGGCTGGAAACGGGTACGTCGATGCGATCCGCAGCTTCACGCGGACCCGATTCCGTATACAGCATCCCGAAAGGCAACGATCTTGAAGAGGGGGAATCTTTTGGTCGGAAGAAATATTCATTATCCTATATAATTGGCAAGCTCTTCACGCTCTCGAAAAACGATTGGCACTTATTGGTAGTGGGTGCAACAGCTGCTGTACTTACAAGTCTCGCGGCTCCAGTTCTTGGCTTTTTAGAGGGAAGCATGCTTCAAGCTTTCACTCTTCCTCGTGATCAGATCTCGGATGTAAGTGGCCTGCCAATATAGATGCCATGAGATATGCCTTGACAATATTTCACATCATATTATAGAAAACCAACTATAACAGCCTCATATTTCTGGCTATTGCAATCGCCGAAGCTGTCTTTAATTTCCTTCACAACTACTTGCTTGGCCTATCGTCGGTACGTCTCACCAAAACTATCCGCATAAAGAGCTTTAGTACCGCAATGCAGCAAGAGGTGGGATGGTTCGATCGTGATGAAAATACACCAGGAGCATTGGCAAGCAAACTTTCAACCAATGCTACCTATGTGGAGGGAATGAGCGGGGCCACCCTAGGTAATATTTTGCAGTCAGTGGGTATTATCATTGCTGGGTTAGTCCTTGGGCTTATTGTTGGATGGAAAATGACGTAAGTTGTGTAGAGTTTTCGACGCCCCTCTAGCCTCTTAATCTAATATTGCTATATCATATGTATGTTTTAGACTTGTCTGCTTCACAGCTGTGCCTGTGATGCTATTCTCAGGGTATATGGAAACGGTAATGATGGAGGGATTTCAAGAGACAAATCGCCGATCCCATGAACAGAGTGCACAGCTAGCCTGCGAGGCTACTACCGCCATCAGAACCGTTGCCTCTCTGACGCGTGAGGCTCAGGTTCTGGAGCAGTATCACCAAGAGCTTGAAAAGCCTGTTCAAAAGTGCAAGAAGGTAGCGTTTGGATTTTCTCTCCTCTATGGATTTTCAGAGAGTGTGATATTCCTGGCAAATGCTTTGGCCTTTTACTATGGGGGTTTATTGATTAAGAGCGGCGAATATGATATCAAGGTAGCTTTGTTTATAGCTCATATCTTTGCCACAAGTTTTCTTATGCTCACTTGTAATTGCATCGTGGTAATTTAGCAAATTTTTACAGCGATTACATGTATCATTTTCGGAGCACAAAATGCTGGTCGCATCTTCTCATATTCGAAAAATATGTCTAGGGCAAAACATGCAATGGATGATATTATTGCATTACTTGAGCGCCGTCCACTCATTGATACCACTTCATCCGAAGGCCTTCCTATCCATCTCTCCACGGGTGAGGTGCGCATCTCCAACGTGCACTTCCGTTACCCTACACGGCACCACATCCCGGTGCTGAAGGGTTTGAGCTTGAAGGTTAACCCCGGTCAATTTGCTGCCTTTGTCGGCCCATCCGGATGTGGAAAATCAACCATCATTGGGTTGTTGGAGCGATTTTATGACGTGCAATCCGGAACTGTATGTCTGGAAGGAGTCAATGTCTCGCAAGCAAACGTCTCCAACCTCCGAGCGGGAATTGCTATTGTCTCGCAAGAGCCCATTCTGTTTGACATGAGCATCAAAGAGAACATTCTGCTCGGAGCAACGGGTGAGCCCACACAGAGGGAGATCGAGGATGCTTGCCGACAAGCAAACATCCACGACTTCATCATGTCCTTGCCGGACGGCTATCAAACTCGGGTTGGTGCGCGGGGAACGCAGCTCTCGGGGGGTCAGAAGCAGCGGGTTGCAATAGCTCGGGCACTCATTCGGCAGCCGAAGCTGCTTCTCCTCGATGAAGCAACAAGTGCGCTGGACTCTGAGAGCGAGAAGGTTGTCCAGGCTGCTCTGGATGCGGCGTCACAGGGGAGGACCACCATCTCGATAGCCCATAGGCTCTCGACAATCCAGGATGCGGATGTGATCTTTGTCATCAAGAATGGGGTCATTGTGGAGCAAGGCACACACCAGGAGCTGATTGAGAGGAAAGGGCTGTACAGCTTGATGGTACAAGAGCAAGATATAGACAAGTCAGGATAGGATCTATTATGATTCTAGCCTAGTATCCCGACAGAGAATATTATTCTGCCTATTTATCCTAGCGTAGAACCTTCTACCGTTTATACTAAACAATTTAAAATGCTTCTTAATTTTAGATATTAGACTTAATTACCAATGTTTCTTTTGTGTTGTTAATCCATTTCTCTTTACCTCTCTATACTTTCTCGGCTCTGCTTTGCATCTAATGGTCAATCTAATTTATTCCCTTCATCTCAAATTCCTTGAAAGAGCGCTGACTACGCAGCTGACTCTATCCCGTTTATTTCTCTTCTCACTCTAGACATGTTGGAGGAATTTATTGGATATAGTTTGCCATAGGGCGTTTATAAATAAATAGAGGAAGGATTAGTGTAACTACAAGATGATGGTTTGCATTACAAATAAAGCAGAGTATAAAAATGGAAATGGAAAAAACGAGCAACGAATCAATGAGATAAATATAGAGGTAAGTCTATGCGATATTGGCCGATGCGTCGACTTTTTCGCTGGCCCGAGAGGGGTCCTCCTGAGTGGCCTTGCTCACAATATTCTTGGACAGTTTATAGTGGCGAATCAAGAGACTCACCAACAAGGCGGCCAAGCAAAAGGGGATGTTGGTGATGTTGACCCACCGGATGGCTTGCACATACGAGTTCAGCACAAGAGCTTGGTGCTCCTTGGACAGACTCTGAATATACGTGTAGGATTGCTTGGCCAAGTCGACGTTGAAATTGGACGGAAGTAGCCCCGCGGCGCGTCGCGATTCAAGAGAGCTGATGAGTGAATTGTTGAAGACAGATGATACGACCGCCGTGCCAATCATGTTGCCTGTAGAGCGGAAGAACTGGGAAAGGGCAGACACCAGGGAAACACTGAATGACATTAAAGAAGGTTAATCCACGCGTGATATCGAGGCACAAGATGCATGCCCTAGGCCACTTACTCTTTGTAGTCCACCGCGCTCTGTGCGGCAATCAGCAAAGGCTGCATCAACATGCCTATTCCTGCACCGCCCACTATCAAATATCCAATCTCTTGCGCGCGTGTTGTGTTCTCATCAAGCAATGTCAAGAGCCCACTCCCCACTGCCATAATAGCCGTGCCTGCCCAAAACAAGAATCGATAGCGACCGGTATACGAGGTGAGGAATCCGGAAAGAATGGAGGTGAACACAATGGCTAACATCATGGGAGCAAGCTCAAGTCCAGCCGTGGTGGGTGATTCGCCCTTGATCATCTGGAAATAGACGGTGGTGTAGAGCAGCATCCCAAAGAAGGCCGCGTTGAATAAGATGGTGGCGAGGAGAGAAGCGCTCACCGAGATATTTCTGAAAACATGGGCTAGGAACAATCGAGGAATCCATAAGTAAGATGGAGAGAGAGAGAAGAGAGGGAAGAGGGCGATAGGAGAGTTGAAAACTTCCTGAGAAGGGGGTAGGGGGGGGAGCTACTTACTTGAGACGACCGGTTCGACGGCCACCTTCATCTCAATCCAAATGAACAAGCCAAGCAAAGCAATTCCCGGGAGTAGTGTCCCAAGCACTGGGCCGCTTGACCACGCGTAGTCATTCCCACCCCAACTGATGGCGAGGAGAATGCCGACCAAGCTAATCGCCAGGACAGCACACCCATACCAATCGATGCGACCCAACTTCTCCCGGAAAGAGCCCTTCACGGCAGGGAGTCTCAGGAAAAACAGGAGAATGAGCCCGGACACCAACCCCAAGGGGGCGTTGATATAAAATGCCCAACGCCACGAGACGTGATCCGCAAATACCCCCCCGAGCAATGGCCCGACAATCGAGGACACCGCGAATACGGCGCTGATGATGCCCTGGTATTTACCACGCTCACGGAGGGAAACAACGTCCGAGATAATGATAACTGACATGGTCACAATGCCTCCAGCGCCGATACCAGAGACAGCACGCCCAATAATCAGCACCACCATACTGGGTGCGGCACCGCAAACGATGTTTCCAACCTCAAAGATCACAATGGCCGATAGGATGACTGTAGTAAACCAATATTACCGAGAAGAGGAGGATTAGACCAGTGACGGGTGAGCCATCTCTCTCTCATGTTTGCAATCCTACCGTTCCGCCGGCCAAATACATCCGATGCCTTCCCATACATTGGCTGGAAAATAGTCTGGGTAAGTAGGAACGCGGTGGTGATCCATGATATCTGATTCAACGAGTTGAACTCTCCGATAATGCTGGGAATGCACGTCGAAATGATGAGGGAGTCGAGCGCAGCCAGGAAAATGGCCGCGGCAATACTAGAGAAATGCGAGGACAGAATTAACATTGCGAATGGTGAATTGCATTGCTCAATCCAATGCGCAAAACCGCATTCCTCACCCCATATACACAATCATCAGTTGCCGGAACGGCAGGTATCTTGCCTGGGTGCCCTCTACCTGCTCCCCCACCTCCTCTTCCTCCTCTTCTCTCGGGACCCTTTTCTCGCCGATACCGTCGCTTATAGCGGTTGCTTCAGACGCTTTATCCCCCATCAATGCCGGCTTCGCTGTTGGTGAATAAGAGGCACGATGCACGGGTTAGCAGTTTAATATAAACGTGCGCTTGGCTCTTAAAATAGAGTTTTAACGGCTCTAATTTGATAATTTGGGTAATATCGGTCCATGGTCTACCATAACAGGCCACAACTATCCCTCATCACCGCAGTCCCGAAAAATACAACTAGTCAGCAAGAAAAATCTTTTTTCCGCGGGGGTGATCAGCCTTGAAAATGAGCGACTTCTCCCCAAGTTTGACCAGGCCCACGGTTGGCCCTCTCCAGCGCCATTGTCACCATCAAGGGTGGAATTCCACTTGGCCTAGCTCTGTGGATAGACCGAGTCCCGAAGCGGTTTATGGAAAGGGCAATTGCAATTCCATTTTTTCCCCCTAAACCAGAAGAGGATATATTTAAAATCCTGAGGGCTAAGTCAAAACAAAGACGTCCATCCGGAGCGAGGCGGCTACCGTGCTGGGATTTAGCCGTTTGCGCATCGAATAGAGGTACAATCGTACCTTGGCAGAGGATACTCTATTAGAGTTGGTAGAGGGGGATTCGCAGCTTTTTCTCACAAAATTTAGTGACCTTAATCCTAAACCAGTTGGCCATGTTAATCTCGCGATAGTACCATCATGAAGCTTGTTGCGTGTTTCACACCCACAATCGTATATCGAAACTACTACGCTAGGAGTCTCCTCCATGCTGGCTGGGAGAGGGTCCCTTCTGCAATGGTATTCCTCTACACGACCGATTGACCTCTCGGCTCGTCGGCTCAATATTGCAACCCAATAGCCAATAACGGGGCGGAATCCCGGTTTCAACGAAGGAATCTCCTAGCTAGGCCAGCCCTAGAACGTCACTGTTGGTTTATTTTTGGAAAACGGGGAAGAGTCTCTAGAACGGCAACTTGCCTATCTCCAGGCCCGCTCTAAGCAATGGATGCCAACCATAATTTAGCTCCGTTGGTGCTCAAACCTGCTGGGAAATCGACCAACCGACTCCGGATTCGCCCATTTCTCCTATTCGGTCCACGGCCCACAACCTTAGTAGCCAGAGGGGGCAAGAGACTAGATTCGGAGGAACGGAGCCAAGCTTTACACAAGATTTGGCCGCTCTCTCAATTGAGCCGGAGTATTTGGGCCGATACTAAACTGCTTTCATCCCCTCAGGGGGAAGAGTGAAGCTTTTTAAGGTGACTTTGGGCAGAACTCTGCAGAGACACAAGATCGAGGTATCAAATCATATATAAACAATAGTAACCTTGCGTTCCATCGGAGTTGAAATACGTGCAGAAAAGTAGAGAATAAATACATACTATATAGGGATGAGACCATAAATAATGTTTAAGTGTAGAAACCCTAGCGGAGGAAGTGTGTGTGGGGGGGGGAGCTGCTAAGGCTAGTCAAGAAAGAGATGATAAAAGTGACAGGGATCTAAACAGTATATCAGCCGATACAACACCGTGGTGGATGAGATGTAGAGTTGAAATATAAAAGGCTTGGGGGAGGAGATGGGGAGTGTAAAAGAACATACAAGAAAACAATTAATTACAACAGGATCGATTGAATTTTGCAATTCCAAGCCGTCAATATGTTTTAAATACTAGAACTTTAGATTCACTATCATCCGGTTGGCCAGGTCTCTTCCAACGACGCAATAGTATTCCATGATGGCATTACGGATCTCTTCTGAGATACGGAAATGAGGCGTTGCGGTGACGGGCCACAGTTTACCGCCGTAGATGGCCCTGACCCCCCGCAAATCTTCCGTGGTGACCGTGGCTGGATCTAGAACTCCCGGTGGCAGGGGGCCGATCTGCCTCTCCTCCTCAAAATCCCCATCCTCTTCCTCCTCTTCTTCCTCCTCTTCGCTATTGGCGACGGATTCAAGCTCTGCCTCCTCATCCTCTTTCCCCAACATTCTCGTATCCTCTTCTGAACGGCCAACTTTTTCTGGCCCTGCAACATCCTTGGTTTGTGTTGCTCTCTTCTCCGTTTCCTTCCCTTTTGTCGTATCGCCCATCTGTCTATGACCTGCAGCAACCACTTCCCCGTTCGACCCTGCTTTTCCCCCGGAGTTTCCCTGCTGCTCTATGCTCAAGTTATTGGTGCTCCCCGGATGTTCACCCTGGTCGCCATCAGGCCCCTTCAATATACTCGAAAACTCAGCATAATGCTTGGACTCCAATAGGGGCAAACAGCGCACGTAGGGGGCCCACTGATACGTCTCTGGATCTAATAAATCCGACGGGGAATATTCCGCCTTATATCTCATTTTCGGGCAACGGTGGATGTAGAATCCCATGTAATACCACTGCAGGCCGGGCACCCGAGCGTACAAAGACCTAGCCATCGCGATCTCGCGAAGGGCACTGTATTTCCCGAGCGAGAGGTGGGAAAAATCTGGGTCGTAGAAGAAGTAAACCGACGAGACGCAGGCGGGAAGGATGTCAAGGACGGCCACGGCAATGAGGCGACCATCGAGACGGTAGGTTTGGTGAAATGAGCCGTAGCCGGGCGTTATGCTCCCCTTTGTGCCGGTAGGGAAGTCCTCCGGGATGAGGGGCGAATCAACAAGGAAGTTGTAAAAGCCCTCCTTGCGTACGCGAGAGGGGGGATCGTGATGCACGGCGATCTGATACTTGCTGTAGACTTCGAATTTCTCGTCAGAGTAGGAGGCGGGCTCTAGGCATATCTTTGTGGTTTAAATTAGCATGATAGGATTGGTTGATTATCAGTGCGCTAGACTTCTTATTAAAAGACCTGATCCAAACCCACCTCGAACGGATGTTCCGAATCCGGCTCGCCCTCTACCTTCCTCAGAAGCTCAATCCACTCAGGCAGGCTGCCCACACCATCGCCGTTTTCCTCCCTCGCGTCAGCGCCCACAACATCAGTGTCCGACAACCGGTGTTTTCTCTTTCGGAGTCTCTCGTCCCCTATTGGCCGCTTCCCCCGCACATACTTGTTGAACTTCCCGATGATTTTCTTCTGGGATTTCGATGGCGAAAACCGCGTCGAGTCGAGTCGAATAGTGTACTGAGGACAACAACTATCGCGTAGATTTGGTTTGTATATGTAGCATCCGGATCTGTTCGCGCATCCCAAGCGATATTAAATAAAGAAATCATGTTCGTGAGAGGATGATCATTCGAGCATGATCCACGTAGAGCAATCACAGGACACTCACCTTCTCCATCCTCGATCTATCAAACATTGATAATCCTGATGCCCGGCATCGTATAAGGCGAACACAATGGAAGAAGAGAGCTAAGCTAAGGCTCTAAAAATAGACACATCGAAACGGCACCATTGTTCCTTACCATGCAGGTCAAATACATGGCCACCATGCCATAGGTCCGAGAGCTGGATTTCCCCTTACAATAGCCGCAGTTGGACACCCCGTATCCACTGGGCATTACGACTGACACGGAAATAGAGGGACGCGACATGCTGATCTCGGGAGCCGATACGGCGGAGCCTTATGTAACACGTGAAGAGTTTCGAGCAAGCTGCTGATTAATAATCGGGAGACAAGAAAGCGAAGGATTCAGACGATTAGCCTTGGAATGCTCCTCGACATACTGGGGGGAGGGGGTGGGGGGAGAGAAGAGGAGATGAGAATCGACGAAGCTGGAGCAGCTCTATTCTCTTAGGAGGGGCGAACAGGCTTTGCGAATTCAAACTCTGTGCTGCGCCAGAGGATCAAAGACCAGCAATCAATGCGCAGGAGCTTCTTTTTCCCCTTTTCTGATCTTGCTTTAAGGTTCGGCGGGATGGGATGCTGGCAGAGAGAACACGGGCAACGCAGCCTTAGTCACAATAGGAGTCATGCATCTGCGCAAGCATCCTCTGTCCACGATGCATCGGCCGGCCCAATGAGTAAGGCGACGGGCCCGATCCTCATCGAATCCCCCGCGAATCGGCCGCGCCGCCCCACCCCGGCGGAAGCGCAGCGTTCCCTCCATCCAAGGTCGGCGGAGCAAAGCTTGTTTTCTTCCCTGAACCTAGCGCGAACCTCGATCCAGATGCGCGCAACCGCCGTGGAGTTGGGGCTCCGACCACGAGCTTAACCTCAGGCACAGCACCGCCATTGTGGAGATCGGGCCCAACCGGCTGCGTTTGGGTTCTCCATCCGCCTGAGGGCCTTCCCCCACACTCAACCCTAACCTTGAGGCAGAGCCGCCCCCTTCACCCCAGGCTATCGGACCTCGCGCCTTCGCCGCTTTTGTTCCATATATGTCAAGCGAGGATTCCTCGTTGCATGCTGCACTCATTGATAAGCCATCCTCCTCTAGGACCAACCGGGGGCGGATGCCTTCGCCTTCCCTTCTCCCTCTTGCCGTAATCAAGCAGCTCCTCTACAATGAGGCATCTGACAGGCAAGCCCATTTCAGGTCGAAATGCCGCTTTTCCAAGCAGCTGTTCTGGTCACTTTAGTACGGAGGCATCATCATCGCTTGACCATGGTTGCTTCCCATCACCCAGTGCAATAGTGAAGCGTGGCTGTAGCAGCTTGCAAATTAGAACCTCCTCCATTTGTAATGCCCTAGTGGCGCGCGCGGACATCGACTGACATTTGCACTGAGAATAGGAGACATGTGGTAATGTTAAGTCGTATGCTCGTCACAGAGTACCATAGCTGTTTTCCGGCTTTGGTGAGCTGAGCTCGAGATTCTTAAAGGCCCACAATATTCGTGGCATACAATGACTATATGCATGAAAGCACCGATAAAATTGGATTGTTTCAACTAATTCAATTGATTTTTTTTGTCTGGCTCATGAATGTTTGTGGTTGGAGCATACTCGTCAGACCAGCCATTCAATTGTATGTACAAATTTCAGGAGATTCATCTCAGAACAAGAACGCCGTTACATCATGTCTTTTTTTCAAAAATATTCATTCTCCCTCACTGGTGCTCTTTCTCGTTTGCTTTTCATCTAATTCACAAGTGCGCCACTGCACCCTCCTTAGCATAACGGCAATCGACATAGAGTTGTAAAGAGTTCGCCCTGCAGCCATCACGATGGCGGAGCACGCAAATCCAAGCATGCATGCGATAATAACTAAGCAGCGTGTTGTGGGATAATATCTTCACTGATCTAGGCCAATCTCTCGCCTCGATCTCTCCTCTCATCCCGCCTTGGCTGCATAGACGCACTCCCCGTCGCCGATGAATTTCCAAGCCGCCGTGGTGGTTTATTGGACCAACCCTTTTTTATCTTGCTTTCTTTCTATAATTAGGGCGGTTGTTTATTGAGACACAATCAGGCGGAGAAGGTGGGCCACGTTCGGGAATCAACGCCCGGATGAAGAACAATACAAAGCCAAACCCAGCTTGTTTTACCCGACCGGTTTGGATACAGCGAGGGTGCAGAGATTTTCGCAACCGCCAGGCGCTTAGCTTTCAAGGCATCTCTCTGCCCACTCTTGCACATATTCCTCACTCCCCTTGACCCGACTTCTCACCATGTTCACAATATCCTCCCTATATTTCAATGCTTTCGATGGCCAAGTCGTCAGCGCCCGAGCCAGCTCGTCTAAGAAGAAGTAGCGAGTATTGTCCCAAAACTTTCCCTCGGTAGGAAAAAATTCGAAGGACTGGAGGTGGCCATCAGAAAACAAGTGGATTTGCGTTATCGCGAGTGCGCGAAAGATGGTATAATACTCCGGATTCTAAAAGGACATGATTCCAGATGTCATTAAACTAGAAACCCCACTCCATCGACCTTGACTACTACCTTAAGCTCATTGGCCTCACACGCTCTTATGACCCACCATACACGGGGCATAACGCGTGGATGCAGGGCAGGCGGAGCGAACATTGCAATATGGATCAAATTAAGAATACATTGCCAACGCACTCCCACTTCCAAGGCAAAAAACTCTTCGGTTAAACTGGCCTCAGATGGGTGATTCGAGGCGGGGGATGGGGATACTTGGCGAAAGATCCGTCCTACGAACCCCGGAAGTTCCAACTGAGGGACACCAAGGAGAAGGGTCAAAATAGCCCCAACATCATCTCAAAAGGATAGGCACCCACCTTGTTGACATCTGCGGGCTCGAGGAACCTCGATCTCACTAGTTGGCGAAGCACCAACGACATCGGTACAGGGTATTCGAACGTATAAAGAGCCATGCTGCCTTACAAACTAGCATTGAGCGCACATATTCAATGGATGAGAAGATAAAAAAAAAGGGTACGAACGCTAGATAAAAATGCTCGAGCCCTAACATGTACTCCTTCGATTCGACCTGTTAAATCATTGAAAAGTTTCAGCGGAGGAAAATCCGATGGTCTATTTTGACTTTATACCAGGTCGGCAATCTTGGAGGCAGCGCTGGAATAAGTGGTAGGGTGTTCGACTACTTGCTGCAATACCATCCACAGTGCTTTCGACCTATACGAACCAGCCAAAGCAGTAGATCGTTTCGTCAGTATCTTACCTAAAGAGGTCCAAGAACGCAAAAAAAAAATATCGGTAGAAAGTTCGACCCTTCACTTTACTTACGCATCAACAAGCTCATTTCTAGCGCAGTGGCGGGTAATATTATACTTGGTCATAAACCACTCCATCACGCGGCCGATTTCGATGTCTTCCATTTCAATCGTTCTCAGCTAAAAGCGCGAGCAAGATAAAGTCACGGTTATTGTTTTCTTATGGCCAAAGAGATGAGATTTCACCAACATTACCAACTTAATTTTTCGACCCATTGTTTCCTTGAACCCCTCCAGATTCTCAAACTCATTCTGTATTAATTTCAGTATCCAGAGCAGCACATTCTTGGGGGTTGAAATCTCCAAAAACCGATTGAGGAGGGAGAATACCTGAAACCGCAAGGGATCTAATCAAAACATAATGCTGATAAGATTGAACCTATAAGCAACCGTCCCCAAAGAGAAAAGATTTACAGTCAGGCCCGCCATAGTGGATGAGTTGGGTTAAAATGGGTTCAAATCGATCCGGTTGCAGGGAAATTCGCAGGTACGGATCAAGAATTTCAAGGAAGCATTGAGTGTTTTCCAACACGGCGTTACTGTCACCTCCTGTGCTTGTGATAAGGTATAAGAGAGCCCCGGTCCAATCCCTCACATCCCTCTACAATCGAGAAAATTAGTACTGCTGACTGGAGTGCAACCAAAAAAGCACCAATGTTGACCTTGATGTTGAGCTGGCTTAAGGCTGTGGAGACAAAGGGCGAATCATTTTCTAAATGACTCATGAGGACCCGAAGGGCTTCTTCGCGCATTGAATTCGAATGACTAAAGAAATAGAATCGTGGTGTGGAGATAGGAAATATTGAAAAGGAGTTAATGGCGAGAGTGGCTTAACTAATGAAAATCTCCCCATTCAGTATGAATGGCTTCCTTGGACTAGTTCGAGTCAAACCGAGTAAATCGGGGACGGGAGCCCACTCGGTGAGGCTTGTAGCGACGAATTGTGTGCGAGGGTTTGAGTTCGGGTCTTTGGTTAATTATTCCATACTCGTCCCAACGGATGGCCTGCGTTCTCTACATCACCAATGCTCTCCACCACAGCCATTATCATCACCCATCCTGTACCTATAAATACTTTGTATTTTGCATCCATCTGCTCGGATGCGTCTCTGTAAGTCGTGAAGACCTCGTGCGCGCATTTCCACTGCTCTCCGCTCCCCCCGCAACTATGTTGGCGCTAGCATTTCCTTTTAGCACGGCCACCACGCTAACCCAACGGATTTGCTCTGTTCTGAAAAAGAGCTCAGCTAGTCGCACATCCCCAGCCCACCCAGACCCTTGGGACCAGTATATCGACCAACTCGAGAGAAACCCTATCTTCGTAATAGAATTTAGGCAGGCCGCTACTTTGAAACGCAAGCAAAAATCACCAAAGCACTAGTCGGAGCGCCAAAGGACTCTTAATTTATCCCTCTTGTTCATCAGATGCACACGCTCCTGTTGACATCTTTGTATATCACTGTTATCTTACGATCCGAGCCACTAAGTATATTGCTTGTTTGGCTCAGTCTCCGTTATAACCTTTATTTAAGTTAAATTTCACTTATTCTCCTTAATAAACTATGGATATTACCCGGATGGGATAGGCATGAACAGCCAGGGTCCGACAGAAAGACTTGAATATCGTCTGATGTTAAAGCAGTAAAAAGAGCCAAACCGCCTTAGCTTTTATTTGCAGTAACATTAGAGTTGACAGAGATGGTTGTTTTTTGGAGCGAATTTCATCTCAAGAAGGAATCATATTGTGTCGGAAAGTCCGAGGTCCCCCTTGCAAGAAGGATATGGGGATATGGGATTGCTCTCTGTGAAAGTGCAATTGGGATTATCTACCCGTTGCCTAGTTCTGCAAGGTTTTTACAGGGATAGAGATAAATGACTTAGTGAGGGACTTTAATATGGAGGTTTATTTGGAAATGGATCAGATGATTCAAGATGAACATCGATCTGTTGAGATAAAGTCTACATAGGGTAATGTGTTGGTCGATTTCTTCTATTCGCTTAATCTCGCTAGAGAGGTCTGCAATAATAAAGCAGAACGATTCTAATTAACAGCGAAGATGAATTCACTGAAAACAGAGCTATCCAAAGGAAATTACAAATCGAGCTCAAAGAGTTTTACAACGAAAATATCTCGACTCGTCAGTACGATCGAGGGTCGTGTTAAAGAAGCTTTCCAAGCAATTGCTCCCAATAGGCGCACTCCTCCTGCAATCCGTAGTCGGGCCGAATCTCATCCTTCTCTCCGAATACAAACACGTTGGCTTCTTTGGCAGCCTCCAATGCGGGCCAGTTTGGCTCCAAGCCATTGTAGTTCATGTTACCCTCGCGGATGAATTGGCCGAAACGGCGCATAACACGACGAGAAAAAGCATAGTCAATCTCTCCTTCTCTGAATTCCGGGCGACCCACCGTGCCAAAGAAGTAGGGCAGCTCCGAGGCATGACAGGTCTGTCCTTTGTCGCGGCACGCCTCTATCATGGACCACATTGGATCGTATCCCTTTTCAAACGCGTGCATATACACCGGCCCCTTACTAGCAAGGCGTTTGGCTAATTTGAGGGTGGGGCATTGGCCCATGCGGTGGGTCATCATGGTGTAAAGGGAATTTTGGAGGGTGTCTTTCGGCCATCGTTGGGTATTGTTCAAGCCGTAGGTCTCACCATAGAGTTTAGAGGCTTTTATTTGGGGGATGAGAGTCTCGTTGACGAAGGGCTTCAAAGCATTGTCATAATCCTGTTCGGTCTTAATGGGGAGGTCCATATATGCGTAGAGTATTTCAGCTTCCCTTTTGTCGAAGCCTGAAAACATAGAAAACGTAAGCTCCACATGAAGGGGTCTTGATCAGAAATTAAGGACACTTACCGATCACTATGGGGATATCCACAGGCTCCATATCTTGAATGAGCTGCGGAACCGTGGAGTCAATGGCCGGGCCAAAGTAGAGTCCCACCGAAGCGTCAACGATTTGCTTGGGATCAGCACGCTTGACACAATCCACATCGTTCGTGCAATTGAGCTTGGCGACCGCACCCTGCGACATAGCTTGGTAGAATTGGGCAGGGGGGAACTAAAGAAGGAAGACGGTGTTAAGTCGGAATGTCGTCGCGTTTTTCCCCCCCGTTGAGACTCACCTTGAAACCCAACGGATCAGACAATATAATGGCCTTGGAGATATTGCTGCGGGCACTGGGCACGGTCAAAAGCGTATGGGTCAACACACCACCTCCACTCTCGCCAGCAACAGTGATGCGGGAGGGGTCACCTCCAAATGCCGCCACGTTTTCGCGGGTCCACTTCAGCGCAAGGAGTACGTCCTTGACTGCCTGATTTCCTGTGAGCTCCTTCCCACGGGGATCCTTGCCCATGTTCAGGAAGCCAAACAGCCCAAGTCGATAATTGATGGACACCACCACGATGTCTTCTCGAGAGGCATACCGGGAGCCGTCGAAGACAGCGTCGCTGGAACCGTCCATGAAAAATCCGCCTCCGTGTATCCTATACTCTCAATGTTAAGGAGATGAAACCGAGAAATAAGTGTCCGCGCTCCGCTTACCAGAACATGACGGGGCGCAGTTTTTTCTCCTCGCTACCGGGTAAACGTGAGGTATAGATGTTGAGGGATAAACAGTCTTCGCTTTGAGGGTAGTAAATCGTGTAATTCCACGGTTTCTGAGAGCACCAGGGTCCGTAGGCAGTTGCGTCTATCGTCTCCTCATGTTTCTCCACCGCCACGGGTGGCTCGAATCGCAGCTCCCCCACCGGCGGCTTAGCATATGGAATACCCAAAAAGTAAAATGTTTCCGTGTCGCGATACCCTTTAAAGCGCCCTATGGGGGCCGCCACCTCCACGAGAGAGGAAGCCGGGGGTGGGGCCTCTCTCTTACCGTTCACACTCTTGCTCACTTCTTGTGTATTCGTGCACAGAATGGGAAGTTCCTGGTTGCATGGGGCTTGGGCTGCAGCTAATGTTTTCAGATCAAAGGCATTGCAAGCGCCTCCCTTCAAATCCTGCGTTTGAACCCAATATAATACATCGGGCTCTGACGTGTTCCTCGCCTTGTTGCTGAAGATTTGTTGGGCTGCCGTCTGCAATTTGTCGACAGGGTATACGGCCTCATTCCACTGCTTGCATACATTCGGTGCGTCTTGTGCCTTCACCTTTTGATGCAGAAGGAGAACGCTCTCTTGTTTCTGCGCTGGATCCAGGGCATCTATTGTAGCTATGGAGACAGTGCCACGTTTTTCCACATTTGGCTGCGCATTAATGAATGCGAGTGAGGCTAGTAGTAGCGAGAGGTATGTTTTGCTAATCAACATGATCGCTAAGTAATCTCTAATCCAGACCTGCTTCAATCGCCTTGATTTTATAACCTTAATGCTTTTCGAAGTGTCTGTCTTAGTAAGAATTTTCTCCGGGTTTTTTTTCGCTTGGAAATTTTACTTGGCGAGCCTTGACAGTGATTCCCAGCATGGCCAAGTCAGCTTCTGCTGGCCTTCATTTCTCCATTGGAGGAGCTGGTCACCCTTTTTGGACTCAACCTGGGGGCACAGCGCATGTAGTCCTAGCTCCCAATTTGCTAGCCATTGGTAGCCCAAGGATCCAACGCATTTTTTGTTATACCTAAGAATTCCTTTGCTCATATAGAACTTCTCAATACCTCTTAGGTTACAAATAATTGACGTCAAGTTTCATCACGTATCCTCTGTTCTTGAGCTCCAGTTAGTTTACTGTTCAGTTGTAAGAAAATTAATTGAAAGCTTGGCACTTCATCAACAGCTCACCTTCTATCCCTCAAACACTCTGGTGCCTAATCGAGGTGCCCTCAAGATCGAAGTCTTGGAATGCTTTTCCAATAATCCTCTTCGGTGAAGCAATCGACAAGTTTATCACCCTCCACCCTACCTCCGTTAGTCTAATTGGATCGAAAGCAATGCATATTATTTGTACAAAGGATTGAATTTAAGTGCAAAGAATTTAACAATAATGCTTCTGATCTATTCTTTATCAAACCAAATAACCCGATAAAATTTCCACTCTTAGCTCGGCCAGGTTTCTTAATCTCCCTTAGGGTTTCTTTCAGCCTAGGGATTTGGATGGAGAAAGATCGGTAGAGTATAAGCCACCCGAACCAAGACCTAGTTCATTTTTTCTTTTCCTCACCTTGGAATCTTTGCTAATCTTCTACTCTGCGCGCCTGTGCCTGTACCCTACGTTATGGATGTCATTGCCACTCGCAATTGGCTAAGAACTGCATTGCAGGCGGTACCGTTGTTCATTAATCTTATCGTTCAGCGATGACTCCTAACCGCTGATATCCTCTTTTTCTTCTCTCAGTATCCTGAACATGAGCGAGTGTTTCTTGATGTTGATGCTGTGCTGCAATCTTACCCATCGCTGAAGCCTCGCATGGATAACTACAGTAGCTAAGAACTATTATGTGTCCTATTTAACCTCCCTGCTAACCCGGCTTTTAGCTTACGAGACAGGGCGAACCGATCTCCTGCTTTGTCTACACGGAACTATCCCCATTAATTTCAGATCGACTGGATATAATATCCCCGTTTACTTTTGGGTTCCACTGCAATACCCGACCACCGAACCCCTCGCGTACGTTAAACCAACGGCACAAATGCTTATACGCCCAGGCCGACACGTGGATGTCAATGGAAAATGCTATCATCCCTATATGGCGTATTGGAATCCAGATGTAGGCTCATCATTGAATATACTTTGCAAAATGCATGCTTGTCTTGACCAAACTATGTCTCCACAAATACAGGAAAATTCGCTTGTCGGACTCATATCCCATCTCCAGCGCGTGTTCAGTCAGGAGCCGCCCGTTTACCAGAAGCCGGTCACCTATCCCACTCCCCCAAAATCGATTTCCATGCCTCCCTCCGAAGGTGGGTTTCGCGACCCGAGTCCAGCCTATCTCGGCACACCATCCACCTCCTCCCGCCAAACCACTACTCACCCCCCTCTTATAGTACCTGAGCGCCCCGCACCTTATTATAACGATAATCTATCAGATCTTATGACATCCCCACCCCCTCCTGCATTACCCTCCCACAATGGTGCCAGTGCCCGCACACCCACCGTCTCTGATCGCAGCAACTCTTCTCCTGCCATATCGCCAAAACCACTGCCCCCTCGTCCTCTGAACCACTCTCTCACCTATCTCCCCGCATCAGCATCTCCTCTATCCCCTCCTTCCGTTGGGTCCGAAGGTATGACAGCGTTGCAGCAAGAGGTATACGAAAAGCTGCAAGGGCGGTTACAGGAATTCAACGCACAGGTTAGTCATGATATGGAGCAACTCCTAGCAACCAATCGGTTGCTGAATGAGGGCGAAGCACGGATAGAAGAGGAAAAGCGTGTGATGGAGGACCTGGATGTAAGCATTTTGTTCTTTATTCATGTCCAGATTGGCCCTGAACTCAGCTTGACGACTCTATTCTATTGCTAGAAAAAAATCGAATTGAACATGGTGATCTTAAAGAGGAAATGCGACGAGATCCAGGAAACGATCGACAAGGCGAGCCAGATACCCGAGATGCAGGTGGACGAGTTGATATGTGGGACAACCGTTGTTTATAATCAGTAGGTTAACCTTGATCTTTGCTTTTTGAGGATGCGGTTGCTGAAGCTTTTTTTTTTTCCAATTCTTGTTGTGTCTAGACTAATTGAGCAGGTCGCAGAAGAGAACGCAATCGCAGACACAATATATTATCTTGGTAAAGCCCTTGATCACGGCAGACTAGACCTTGCTGTGTTTCTTAAAGTAAGGATTTTGTTCCCCTCCCTCCACATCATCGCTAAGACACAATCTAACTCCGCTATTTTTTTTTTTTCAATCATGCTTCTTTCGTAGCATGTGCGTATATTATCAAGAGAGCAGTTCATGAGACGGGCTTTAATAAATAAGATTAGAGCGCATGCTGGCTTACATCGGTAGATGGTTCTAATGTTGGTCTTGCTTGAATATTTTGTATCAGAAACCTACTGTGCCTCTATTTCATTTTTCCATATATTACACCCTATAGATTCAATAAAGAACCTATTTTTTTTGACATCTTTTACCCAGATCCCCCCTGGGATACTATCCCCGAAATATCCCATTTGCTAATTCTACTCCTCTAATTTAAATTTCGCGTTAACCTTTGAGGAAGCCGTCCAAGAAGGCTACCAAGGCTCAATATAGCTTTGCAAGGAGCGGGTTTCTATTCTGTGAATTCGTAGATCTCACCTTGATCTGTGTTTCCTATATCCGAGTGCTATTATAATCAAAAGATGGAGCGCAACCTGCCTCCTGGCTGGTTGAAATCCGCGCCTAAAGCCGCTCCACAGATGTCGATCCCAGCGACCAAACTTGGCCCATCGCAGACCGATTACCCTGGGCTCCAGCGGGCGACCACTGCACTTGCTGTTGAGGTTCCGTCGGCTTCACCACAAAATGTTGCCTCCGCTCATCAGCAACTCGCCGATCAGCTGAAACAGATGGATAACTCAAAGAAGCGATTCTCGTCAGGCTTGTTCCTCGGCAGATCAAGAAGTAATACTGCCACCACCCAGGATGAGCCGCAGCATCCATCGCCAAACGTGCTGACCTCGTCTCCGGCACCTTTTCGGCGATGGCCTGTTGGGTCGGGGGGTGCGGGATTGGGCAGAGGAACCGGCGGGGAAGGAAGGGGAGAGAACGGGGTGTTAATGAGTGATGACGAAGACGACAACTATGGAATCATGCACACTTCGAACCTACTTAGATTTCTCTCTAAGCCATACCCTTCGGATACGGGAGAGCAGACTTCACATGAATGCATGGTAAATGATGGGGGATTTGCCACTCTCTCGGCTGGTCATGAGCGAAAAGGGGAGGAGGCCGACACGGAGAAAGGGGGGGAGCCTTCCGGGCCCGCGACCCCCTCTGAGCTGAGAAGTGTCTTTGCGATGGAACGAAGCCACTCTCGAGCACGCAGTTTGACGGGCGGCTCCTCGTCGCTGCCTCCCCCCACCCCTCGACGGAAAACGCGGAGCTTACTGAGGCACTCCCTTGGCACCCATTTACCCCCCTCCATCATCACCAATGGACTATTGTCCGCATCTTCACCTACAAGCGCCCGTCCGCGCTCTCCCCTAGTAACTCGCCCGCGTCGCTCCATTTCAGCTGCGCCCAACATCGAATTGAACACCGCTTCACTGCAACATATGCGTAAACTACTACGGCAGACCCTTGTGCAGGCGAACGTCAACCTCGAGGATGGATGGGAGGACGTGATCATGAAACTTCTGCTCAAAGTATCGGACACCGTACACCCGGATATCCGTGCGGGAGATGAGATCGATATCCGACATTATGTCAAGATTAAGCGTATCCCCGGAGGGACCCCTCAGGATAGTCACTATGTGGCCGGCGTGGTATGCACAAAAGCTCTTGCGCATAAGCAAATGGTGCGCACCCTCCACAACCCTCGCATTCTCATCTTGAAGTTTGGGTTGGAATACCACCGTGGCGCAACGCCGGACCAGTTTGTATCAATTGGATCGGTGCTGGCACAAGAGCGAGATTACCTGAGCAATTTGGTGGCAAGGATCGTCAGGCTGAGGCCGCACCTAGTTCTTGTCGAAGAGGTGGTGTCGAGGATGGCGCTGGATTTCTTGCTGAAGGCGAACATCGCCGTAGCGTATAATGTTAAGCCGTCGATGATAGATGCAGTCGCACGGTGTACTCAGGCGGTGATTGTGCCCTCGATGGACAAGTTAGGAATGGAACCTCAGTTAGGAAAGTGTGGTGCGTAGAATTATCCTATTCCTAGTCGGTTGCCTATTTATTTTTTCGCGTGGTTTTTGACTCTGTTTCTTTTTTTGGCACGCATTCGTAATGCTTTTTTCATAGGAGTGTTCTCGTGCAAAACGTTCGTGCATGAACTTATCCCTAATCGCCGAAAAACGTTTATGTATTTTGATGGTTGTCCGAAACATTTGGGATGCACACTGGTACTTCGTGGGGGGGATATAGACACTTTAGCTCGAGTGAAGCGTATCGTTGATTTATTGGTCTTTGTGGTGCATAACCTAAAGCTGGAGACGTTCTTGATGCGCGACCAGTTCCTGATGACTCCGGCTCTAAGCTCTGAGGAGGAATCGAGCAAGGCACTTGAAGCCGACGCTAAAAATGAAGGACAGGTCGAGGGAATTAATCACACTAGTGAGAGCGAAAATATCATTGAAGATAAATCCAAAAAGATTCTGGATGACGCATTAGGCCAGCAGCAGCAGCAGAAAGCCGGGGCTGAAGCGCAGTCAGCTGAAAATCCTATCGCTCCCGTGGGCAACTCAAACGATACTGATCATCCCCAACCGCAAGAAAAGTTGAATATTGCACAGATTCACCAGGAATTGCCCCCCTTGGAATTGGACGATTCCCAGGAAGGATTGCAGCTCTTCGAGGAGACCATACTCTCCGCCTCACCTTTTGTAAAATTCCCCCCTCCATACTTGTTGTTGCGCTTGGGGGAGGAGAAAGACATTCTCCGCAAGTTGCGTGAACAAGCTGAACGCTCTCTAACCTATAGTAAAGAGGCAGAATATGTGGTGGCGGAGGGCGAATATTTGAACCGACTCGACACGTTTGCGCAACACATGCGAGTGTGGGAATCCTATCTCTCCGACCACTACGACAGCATTTCGCCATTCATGCACCAAAACATCATCCTTCTCTACTCGAGCGTGTGCACGGTGACAACAGTGCCGTGCCAAGGGCCGGAGATCACCATTTTTGAATACTACCGAGAATCGGATATACCCTTGGGGCAATTTATAGAGGAGCTTTGCCAAGAGTCGAACTACATTTGCCCTGCGCGCACGTGCGATCGCCAGATGCTGCTGCACTACAGGAGCTATGCGCATGGACGGGGACGGGTGACGGCGATGCTTGAAAAGATGCCGGCGCCTCTGCCGGGGATGGAAAACACGATTTTGATGTGGAGTTATTGCAAAATCTGCAAGCAAACGACGCCCGTCATCCCCATGTCGGAGGAGACGTGGAAATACTCATTTGGCAAGTACCTTGAGCTCACCTTTTACCATACACCGATGCGGCCGCGGGCGGACATCTGCCCCCACAACATCTACCGGGACCACGTTCGCTATTTCGGGTTCGAGAATATGGCGGTGCGGTTCCAGTACGACGAGATCGAAATGCTCGAGGTGGCGGTGCCGCCGATGAAACTCAACTTCAAGCAAATCACCAAGGTGCGGCTGAAGGAGGCCGAGGCGGACGAGTTGCGCAACGCGATTTCCCGCTACTGGGACTCGGTGGAGGAGCGGGTGAAGCGGTTCCCCTACGAGGTGGTTGTGTCGCTGCGGATGGAGGAGTGCAAGCGCGAATTATCCGACATATCCCGCCGAGTGTTGTCCGAGAAGAAGTATATGCTGCAGCTGCTGCAGCAGACGCTCGCGAACTCCTCGGCGACGGACGCCCTGGCCCTCAACCATGTGCGCCGGAAGCTCAAAGAAAAAGTCGCACAGTGGGACGCGGATTTCGCGGGGCTGGTGCGCCGCTTCTGCGTGCCAGAGCGCGAGCTGAGACGGGCGCTTGCCCTGGCCGGCGGGAAGCTGAAGAGAACCTTCTCGGACCGAGAGTACGGACTCTCCGTGGTGGTGCCGCTTTCATCCTTGGGGGCGGGGCAGGACGCAGATTTGCCGTTGGTTGGCTTGGAGGTGGAGCCACATGGGGTGGTGGAGGAGGAGATGGAGGTCCCGGTGCTGGGCAACTCCCCCACCCTGGGGGGCTCGGTTCTCGACTCGATCGAGGTGACCAAGAGGGCTTCCCCTGAACCGCTCGAGCTCGAACCGGTGCCCGACAACGCTGTGTTGACCCCGGTCTCCTCCTCCAGCTCGATAACGACCGCCTCATCGCCAAGTGCGGCCGGCAGGCTGAAGTCCGATACCGATCTCTCTGTGACGCGGCGATTTTCCATGAAGCTCATGAAGGAGCATCGGCTTCAGAACTCTAGGCGCTACCACCCCACCCTGGACCCCGTAGCCTCCGCGACCGGAAGCACGACGGACTCGGAGGCCCCCTCCAGTATACCCACATCATTACCCGAGATGGACACGGCCCATCGTGGCGTCAGGTCGAACTTATCCACCTCGAAAACCCCCGAAGGTGGGCCCAGTTCCGTGACGGCAACCGGACGGCTGCCAAGGCCCATTCGAGGCGGCACGCCTGTGTCTATTGCTGGCTACCCTCTGAGGCGCAATCCGCCCGAGGCAAACGAGCCGGAGAGGCGGTTCCAACTACGGCTACCCAAGCTAAAAAGCGCCCCGTCTTCTTCGTTGCATACGGCCAATACAAGCGCAAGTCTACGGCCGTTGAGCAGCGGCACCTCTTCCTCTGGAGGCAAGAAGCCTGTGAGCAGTGGGAGCGCGGGAGGTAGACTAAGTTCAATTCCACGTAGAGTTGTGCAAGATGCACGCAATACTGCTGCCGCTGCCGCTGCCGTCGCAGCCGCCTCGGTTAGCCGCAAGCGAAGCACCCCGAAGATAGTGACAAGGCCAGTGACGAAATTATTTACCGGTAACAAACTTGACGACGATGACGACGACGAAGAGGAGGAGAATGAGGAGGAAGTGACGAAGCCAAGGGCGAGCTTGCCTTTCGAGGACGCGGATGATGAGGGGCGCGAATGGGGTGTGTTCTCGCATATCTTCACCGACGAGCTAGACGACTGGACTTCCGCAGCCAGAGAGGCCCCAAATGGAGCTATCTCTCCCGTTATGAATATGTCGCCAGCCGTAAGCGCGAGTGCCGATAAAGCCGATTCCTACCTCTCTGCCCTGGCTTTCCTTGGCGAGGATCTTCCCGATTCAGGATTAGTCGTGGAACAAGTGCTTGAGCAAGGGGCTGTGAAGGAGAAGGAAGGTGAAATAGAACCGAGCCCAGTTGCCGATACCGGAAAATCCGCCCTTGCCTCTCTCGCCGCCCCCACCTCATCGACAACCGCAGCGGCGGGCGGGTTGATGCTCCCTCAATTGGAGGATACGCAGGATGGGATGTCCATTATGAAGGCGCTTGCCACTTTCTGGTCTGAGCGCACATCCCTCCTGTGGCCCATCGAGTACCCCTTGCAGCCTACTGAACACGTCTTTGCCGACTCCCCGGTGATCGTCAGGGAGGACGAGCCAAGTTCTATCATTGCCTACACCTTGAGGTAATGTCTCCTGCTGGATAGGGTGTATTTCCTACTGAGAGTGGGGCAAGCAATTTTATTTATTTGCCTATTCTTTATTTTCTATGCCACAGCTGTAAGGACTATCTCGAGAAGCTCCGGATGATGCAGGATGGGCAGCTGGCGCTCAGCGAGCCAAATGAGCTCATGCTCGACGAGGACGCATGGGAAGGAGGCGGTATTGAGAAAACGCTCCTGCGTGAGACGGGCACCCACATGAAATACCATTTCTCAGATGGCGCCACGAAGATGTCCTGCAAAGTGTTTTTCGCTGAGCAGTTTGACGCGCTTCGTCGAAACTGCGGGACCGAGGAGACCTACATCGAGAGCTTGGCACGATGTGTGAAGTGGGACTCGTCGGGCGGAAAGAGCGGGAGCACTTTCTTGAAAACAAGAGACGACCGATTGGTGATGAAGCAGGTGTCTCGGCCCGAGATGGAGGCCTTTTTGAAATTTGCCCCCGCCTATTTCTATTACATGTCCGAGGCGTTTTTCCATGATGTGAGTAGTTCGATCGGCTGTTTTAGACGGCTAAATGAAGGGAGAAAAAAACGCTACGGGCACTGATGTATTTATTGGATATCCTGTCATTTTTTAGCTCCCCACCATTCTTGCCAAGATTTTTGGCTTCTACCGCATCTCGTTCAAGAATGGCTCCACGGGTCGCTCGATGAGATGGGACGTTCTGGTGATGGAGAACCTCTTCTACGAGCGCAAAATCTCCAAGATTTTTGATCTGAAAGGATCCATGCGTAATCGCCACGTTCAGTCCACCGGCAAGGACAATGAGGTGCTGCTGGACGAGAACCTAGTCGAATGTAAGCTTGTCTTTTATTTTCTGGCTGTGTTTGTGTTGTTTGCGCTTCTCTATCTTGGACGCTAACTTCTAACTTGGGGGCGGGGGATTTAGTCATCTACCAGTCGCCCCTTTTCATTCGCGAGCACTCGAAGGAAATGTTACGGGGATCGCTTCACAACGACGCCCTCTTCCTTTCGAAAATGAATGTCATGGACTATTCGCTGCTGGTGGGGATCGACGAGGAGAACCAAGAGCTGGTGGTAGGGATTGTGGGTGCGTAGCGTTTGCTGTGTTTGTTTCCATTTCCTAACTAGGCAGCTCATATCGGGACTGAATTTTAGATTTTATCCGCACCTTTACCTGGGATAAAAAGCTCGAGTCTTGGGTCAAGGAGACGGGCTTTCTCGGGGGTGGCGGGAAAGAGCCGACCATTGTATCCCCTAGGCAGTATAAGATTCGGTTCAAGGAGGCGATGGAGCGCTACTTTTTGATGGTGCCCGACATATGGGCCACGCCAAAGGCGCTGCGCAGACCAAGGAGGATGATCGTGGGCGAGGGTCAAAGCCAGGCGCAGGGTGTGATCAGGGAGATCGGAAAGGTTTAAGCCCCAAGATGGTGGGGGGTGGAGTAGGAGAGATTAAGTAGACTGAGTTGCATGTTTATTCTATGTTTTATCATTTTTTTACACCCTATGTACAAAATATCCCCTCTAATTATCACGCACACCATTGTATTATTTTGTTGCCTCCTTGCTCCTTCATGGAACCTCGATGTAATTTTCCCCCCTATCGCAGACTCAGGTCGAACATTTTGACTCTAGCTGTTTATTTATGAAGACTTGAGGGCAGATTTAATTTTCACTAAAATTGCGACCTCCTTTTCTGTCACCTCCATTCACCCATCTCAATGTCTGGGATTTGCCTGGCTCGCCTAGCAGAAGAACGCAAGCAGTGGCGTAAAGACCACCCCTATGTAAGCTACTGCACCTGATGACACTTGCTCTCTGCCAAGATCATGCTGACGAAATTCCCCCAGGGATTTTATGCTCGACCAGCAAAGAAGGAGGATGGGACGCTCGATCTCATGAACTGGCACTGCGGGATTCCGGGCAAACCGGGGGTATGTTTTGAGAACATTGTGCTTCAGCTCAAAGATCCTCGTTGGATCCGCATCTGACTTGCGATTGACTATTAGACTTGTTGGGAGAACGGGCTGTACAAACTTCACATGCAGTTCACAGAAGGTAAATATACAACATCGGCGTTGGTCATCACAATTGCTAATGGGCTCCTCTACCCCCTCTGCATGTGCCCTCTTTCCCCTCATGATGCCTAGACTACCCAAGTAAACCGCCCAAATGTAAGTGTAGAAGCACTCCCATTCTTCGGCGCGGTATGAATTTTTCTTCCTTCCATTAGGCAGGTTTACCCCTCCGTTGTTTCATGTCAATGTCTACCCTTCAGGCACGGTGTGCCTGAGCATATTAAACGAAGAGGAGGGCTGGAAACCCGCCATCACCATTAAGCAGGTGAGAAGCGTGATGAATTGATTAATGAGATGGTTGCCGATTTTGTGTAATTCGGTGCCGGCTTTAATGCAGATTTTACTGGGTATCCAAGATCTCCTCGACTCCCCCAACATGGCTTCGCCCGCACATGCAGAGGCATATCAACTCTACAGGTAAAGATGCGGTGGCCTGGATAGGGGGTGTGACAGGGAATTTGACGGTAGTTTTCTTGTATCTATTCTGTTTGCTTTGCAATAGAAAAAACCGCTCCGGATACGACAAGCGCATCCGGCAACAAGCCAGGGAAAACCAACAGTAACTCACCCATCCAACCTACTCAATCTAATTCTTCTATAGCATCGTGATTTTGTTTATTGGAATAAACCCCTTGCCACTCTATCCCCCTTCACCCCGATACGCCCTCAAAGATACCCGGGCAGATCCTCGCTCTGCCTTCCCCCATGGCCGAGAACCCCCGTGATAAAGCCATTCCACTCGCTGTTGAGGGTTTCCCACCCAATCTCCCTAGCCTGCCTATCTCATCCAACTCGATGATGCTATAGAGAGGCCCTGGCTACTACTGTATTCAGTGCGCCTAGGACCAGGGGCCCAAATAAGGGCAGTAGCGTATCTGCTCAGCATTGACCTAAGCATTTGACTGTGAAGCCATGAGCATATAAGGGGCTACATCTCAAATGCACAGCATGCATCCTGTATTCATTCCACACCATTCACCCATGGATATGGTGCATTCAGTGCTCGGTGGAGGAATCAGCATCCCGCCGGCCGAGCTTTGCATCCAAACCATTTCCCCCCCGATGGCCATTCAAAGCGCAAAACATGTGTAACAAAAGCGCGGGAGTCACTTGACATCTAAATGCGGAAGCGCTGATAAGATTGCGCGTGAAAGTGGGTGACGAGGATTCAGCCATGGAACTTGTTGAGCAAGCAACCCCCTTATGGTAATGCTTGCGAACTCTTTCCGGTGCGCCGATGGGAGGGAGAGGCGAGCAGCGGGCGGATTTTGGGCCGAAGAGTGGCCAGAGCTGTCAACCGAATGCGGCGCGGCCAGATGACAGCTGGCATGCGCAGGGCCGCTGCTGGCAGGGGGGGGGGGGGGCGCGAGGACCGGGGGGGTGTTTGGGGATGGGCGGAATTGTCTCTAAAGGTAATTCGCCTCTGATCTCCTTATGGGCATTCGGTGCGGGTCCATATTAGAAATCACAAAGCGGTGAGAGGTCGAGCAGCTGTAAAGGAAGGTGAAAAAATTTTGATTCAAGGTGATTTGAGATTCAAAAAACTCTGCACCACGTGGGCAAGCATAAATAACAAACGGGAACTTTCGGCCTGAGAATTTTGGGGTCTGTTTATCTTTATAAAATTGCCTGGTTTCCGCTCGCCCGCCTCTCTCTGAAGTGGGAACCCATCCTTCTCTTGCGAAGCCTTCTCCAGCCTGCGCCTGCTCTTCCCCTCCCTCTCCGCCGCCTCCTCGCCCGTATTGATCGCCTCTAATCACCTCATCCATGTTCTCCCGCCTCCCCCTTCTGCGCGCACGCTCTGCGCCGGCTGCCGCCCGCCTCCTCTTCTCCCACCCCTCTAATGCGCGCCAGCGCCTCTGCCCGCCGCGCCGCCTGCACCACGGCGACACCAGGCCCACGCAGGGCGTCTTCGCGCCGCTCGACACCTTCACCAGGCGCCATCTCGGCTCCACCAAGCAGGAGGAGGTCGGCACCATGCTGCAGACGGTCGGAGTGAAGAATTTCGAGGAGCTGGTCAGCAAGGTCGTGCCGCCGGGCATCCGCACGCCCAGGCCGCTCGCCATCGACGGCGGATTCACCGAGAGCGAGCTGCTGCACCGCCTCAAGGCCATTGCATCCAAGAACAAGGTCTACCGCAGCTACATCGGAATGGGCTACACAAACACCATTGTTCCCGCCGTGATTCTCCGCAATATCCTGGAAAACCCCGGATGGTATACCCAGTACACCCCCTATCAGCCTGAGATTTCCCAGGGCCGCCTCGAGTCGCTCCTGAACTTCCAGACGATGGTGACCGACATGACCGGGCTTCCAATCGCCAACGCCTCCCTGCTGGACGAGGGCACCGCTGCGGCTGAGGCAATGCTCATGTGCTGGCAGGCAGGAAAGCGCAAGCGCTCCGTGTTCTTCGTCGACGCCAACTGCCACCCGCAGACCATTGCGTGTCTCCAGACCCGCGCGGAGGCCTTCGGCATCCGCGTGGCGGTGGGCGACCACCAATCGTTCGATTTCGACGCAGTCAAGAGCGATCTTGCCGGGGTGCTGGTCCAGGTAGGCTCTCTCTCTCTCTTTTTGCCAAGCAATGCTTAACCCGCTCTAACCTCGCCCCCGCCTCTAGTATCCTGGATCCGACGGCGCCGTCGTCGATTATCAAGCGCTCAGCGACAAAGTCCATGCGCTGGGAGGCGAGGTGGTGGTTGCCACCGACCTCATGGCCCTCACGATGCTGAAGCCCCCCGGCGAGTTCGGCGCCGACATTGCCGTCGGCAATAGCCAGCGCTTTGGCGTGCCCCTCGGCTACGGCGGTCCCCACGCCGCTTTCTTCGCATGCAAAGAACACCACAAGCGCCGTATGCCCGGGCGTCTCGTGGGCGTCTCCAAGGACGCCGACGGCAACAAGGCACTGCGCTTGGCTCTACAGACGCGCGAGCAGCACATCCGTCGTGAGAAGGCAACCAGCAACGTGTGCACGGCGCAAGCCCTTCTCGCGAACATGTCCGCGATGTACGCCGTGTACCACGGACCCGAGGGTGTGCGCAGCATCGCGCAGAGAATCCACAACATGGCCACCGTGCTGGCGGACGGGATCCAGTCTGCGGGCCACCACGTGAAGAGCGAGGTGTTTTTCGACACCCTGACCGTCGAGGTCCAGGGCGGATCGGCCCAGGCCGTTCTCGACAAGGCCCTTGCCAAGGGCATCAACCTTCGCAGAGTCGATGACAAGACCGTGGGCGTGACCCTCGACGAGGCGGTGACGCGCGAGGACTTGCAGGATCTGTTCGAGGTGTTCTCCATCGGCTCCACCCCCGAGGCTCTCGCCCAGAAGCTCGGCATCACCCACGAGTCTCCCGCGCAGTTCTCGGCCACCTTTGCCCGCAAGACCCCCTATCTTCAGCACGAGGTGTTCAACAAATACCACTCGGAGACGGAGATGGTGCGCTACCTGAACCATCTGCAACAGAAGGACCTCTCCTTGTTGCACTCGATGATCCCGCTCGGATCGTGCACCATGAAGCTGAACGCCACCACCGAGATGATCCCCGTCACGTGGCCCGAGTTCGCGCAGATCCACCCCTTCGCGCCCCGCGACCAGGCCGAGGGCTACACCATCATGCACAAGGTAACTTCCAACCGGATCGGGTCGGGGGACCCCTTGCGACCAAGACTGACCCCTCATTCTCTTTCTCCTCGCCACTAGGAACTGGAGGCCGACATCGCCGAGCTGACCGGATTCGACAGCGTCTCTCTGCAGCCCAACTCGGGCGCTCAGGGAGAATACGCAGGTCTCCGCGTGATCCGCGCCTACCACGAATCCCGCGGCGAAGCGCACCGCAAGGTCTGCCTTATCCCGGTTTCGGCGCACGGAACCAACCCCGCCTCCGCCGCCATGGCGGGCATGGACGTGGTCCCGATCAAGTGCGACATCGAGGGCAACCTCGACCTTGACGATATGCGCGCCAAGGCCGCCAAGTACAAGGACACCCTCGCCGCCGTCATGATCACCTATCCCTCAACCTTTGGGGTGTTTGAGCCGGGAGTGGCCGAGGCCTGCAAGATCATCCACGAGCACGGCGGGCAGGTCTACATGGACGGGGCCAACCTGAACGCGCAACTCGGCCTCACCAAGCCTGCCGAGATTGGCGCGGATGTGTGCCACTTGAACTTGCACAAGACGTTCTGCATCCCGCACGGTGGCGGTGGCCCGGGCATGGGTCCCATCGGCGTCAAGCAACACCTGGCCGAGTTCCTCCCCGGCCACCCGGTGGTGAACATCGGAAGCGCTAAAGCCATCGGCCCCGTTTCGGCCGCCCCCTGGGGCTCCGCGAGCATCCTCCCGATCTCCTGGGCCTACATCAAGATGATGGGCGGCGAGGGGCTCAAGCTTGCCACCCAGACCGCGCTGCTCAACGCCAACTACATGAAGGCACGCCTCGCTCCGCACTACAAAATCTACTACACCAACTCGGCTGGCTACTGTGCGCACGAGTTCATCGTCGACCTGGCTCCGTTTGAGAAGACGACAGGATTGGGCGCCATTGATGTGGCAAAACGCCTGCAAGACTACGGGTTCCACAGCCCCACCATGTCATGGCCGGTGGCCAACACCCTCATGATCGAGCCGACGGAGAGCGAGAGCCTGTCCGAGCTCGATCGCTTCTGTGACGCCATGATTGCCATCCGGGAGGAGATCCGGGAGGTGGAGGAGGGCAAGCAACCGCGCGGCAACAACGTGCTCGCGCAGGCCCCCCACACGCTCGCGACCCTGATGGCCGACAAGTGGGAGCGCCCCTACCCGAGAGAGAAGGCCGCCTACCCACTGGCCTACTTGAAAACAAGAAAGTTCTGGCCCACCGTCAGTCGCGTGGATGATGCTTACGGCGATAGACACCTTGTGTGCACCTGTCCGAGTGTGGAGGAGATGGCAGCTGCTGTTTAACCTGCCTGAGGCGATTGTAGAAACGTTTGGGAATTGAGATTTTTCTTTGGGTTTTTGTATTTTTTTTTTCTACTTATTGCTGGTTTATTTCTTTCTTTTTTTTATGGTATAGAAGTTGCTTGTTTTTCTTTTATTTCGCTGATATAGATTTTTTAAATGTTTTGTAATACGAGTTGGCATATCCCTCATTCATACACATCGAAGACCTTTAGGGAGAACTCTAGTCACATTACCCCTAAAATGTTTTTGGGATCATAGAGTAATAATAATAGATGTCTGTGCTTTAGTTTGGTTGCGTTGCTTTTACCCCCCTGTCCTCCCATCTACATACACCCTCTCCCATTGTAAATGGATAGGCCAGTCTAACACCCTGCTCACGTATCTATTTCGGCCACTACTTTCCAATCTCCATATTCGTTGGGTAGGGTTGGGTGTCAAGAGTGATGCAATTTTGCTATTGAAACCTTCCAAGACCCTTAAGAGATCGATGAGGGATTCCTTCGAGTCTATCCGCAAGAAAGCATGCCAAATAGGCTGAACTAGATTATTTTACCTTTTCCCAAAGCAATTTGCGTAGTAGCTTTGCGCCAATTCCCTTTTTGAGATAGATGAATCTTAAGGGTCCTTTGGATGTGCGAATATCCCGCCAAAATGTTGTGTTGAGTTTTAGCGACCTTACTCCTTCATTGAAGAGGTCATTCAGACCTATCCACCTCAACCTTTCGAAGGTCACCTAACTTTATACTCTCCCATCCTATGAGAACCTGAGTGCTCTTTACATTACACGCATTTTCACCGTCCACTCTTTTATTCACGCGTTCAAAATCGATTCTAACCCAGCCCCCGGTTTCCTGCGCGGTTTATAATTCTTGTGGATCCTAAATAACAATTCCAATCTCAGGCTATAGTGCATGCTTCATTGGTCATGGTATATTTGCTTTATCTGATGCTTATTGATGGAACATGGTGAGTGCTCTCAAGATTGGTATGCAACTCCAGGATGTAACCACTCAATATATAAGTATATATATGTGTGTGTATGTATGTATGCATGCATGGGTTACAATCAAAATACACAAGGAACTACTTGGGACAACCTTGAAGCTCATCCCCAGTTATAACGGGATAAAGCACCACATTCTGAAAATTGATAAATAAAATTGGTTGATTACATAAACACACCACCTAAATACTACGAAGATGGGCAAAACTCTACTGACATTCCAATCCCTAGATTATTTATAGAGACAAGAGATGAACTGTTGGACAAACCGTTTTTAAATCCCGCAATCCCTTTATATTTGCCAATAAAGGGGCCACGTTGAATGTTTTTCTAAATCAATTACAAGATATCAAGACCTAAAATGGACGACGCACCTTCCAAACGAGAGCATAAATACAGGGTGCTTGGCTTATCGTTTTGCTTTTTAATTTGCAATTTAACTCGGCTCTTCTTTCTAAACAATGTTGCTTAAATCCATAGCCAGCTTGGTCCTCGTTGCGTTCTCTGTTGCTGCACAAGATACAACGGCTCGACCCAATGCCAAGCGCGTTGTTGTGTTCGGTATCGATGGAGGAGGCTCGTTCATGCAGTGGGGAAACGCTCCTAATTTGAAGAAGTTTATTAAGGAATCCGCATACACGTACAAGGCTAAGGCAATGGTCCCTACCATCTCCGGTGAGTGTGAGAATGGGCTCTCAAGCATGGAGTTTGTGATAAATATTGAACTCTGCAAATATAGCCCAAAACTGGGGGTCCATGATTCACGGGGTTGTTCCGTCAAAACATGGCCTCACCAACAGTGTGGCCGAAAAGAAGCCCTACCCGGAAGACTCGTCCTATCCTTCGCTTTTCAAGCTTCTCCAGAAGGAGCGGCCCGGAATCGTCATGGCATCGATCGCAGGTTGGCCCGCCATCAATATTGGCATCATCGAAGAGAGTGTAAAAATGACAAAAGTCACTGGCGATGACTTCACCAACAACACCCCCAAAGCCGTGGAGTACATCAAGAATAATGACTTCCAAATTCTCTTCATTCACCACGAACAAATGGACGACCTTGGCCATGCACACGGATACAACTCGACCACTTACATCAACGGGTGGCCCAAGACCGACAATGCATTCGGCCAGGTGCTGAAGGCTATCGATGAGAGCGGAAAAGCGAAAGATACAATTGTGCTTGTCACCTGTGACCACGGAGGAATCGGAAAGGGCCATGGGGGAACTACTCCTGGCGAAGTGAACATCCTTTGGGCAGCACGTGGCCCTGGTATTAGAGCACATGAAATCAAAAGCGAGGTGCGGAACATGGATATTGCCGCTGTAATGGCGCACGCCGTTGACTTCAAACCTCCCTCGAATTGGGACGCAAAACTTCCCAACATTTTTTAATCCTGGGATATACCATTGCAATGGGTACAACACGGGCTAATAAAAATGCCAGTATCTACTTTCCTCATTACCAATATTGGGAGGCGACTGGATAGCCGCTTCCTAGTTCTTGATACCACTTAGAATTTACAAAAATATTATCCTTTAATAAACCTTTTAAGATATTATTTGTGCAGGCATATATATTGCATCCCAACCAAAAAAAAAGTTAGAGAAGAGTTTTGTCCATAGATAAGTATGGCTTTACAAGTAATTGAAAAAACCCTCGAATCGTGTCCTTCACACTACTACAAACTATGACGAAAATCTCCAACTAAACCTCTGCAACAACCTAAATTTTGATCATGCAATAGTTAATGCATTCGGTACTTCAATAGATAAACCTCTATAAAAGTTTATTTAGATTATTCAGTTCACGCTAACTGAAACCCAAGCACAAAGTATAATGTGCCTAAAAACTAATGGCTAAAGTAGCTGAATAGTTTCTGTTGAATATTCTCTTTGAAAATACATTTAGAATATCATACTTTGCTCAAAGTATTTTTGCTCGTATTCAAGACATAACCTTCTCCGACTTAGTTTTGGTCTGATAGCTCTGGTCTATTACTCAACTATCAAAGTGGCAAGAAACAATAGGACAAATCAAAGGGATCATCGTAACCTGTCTTTATTATTATTGAAAGAGTTATAATATATATACACCTGTGTTTCAACAAAGACGAAAATACCACTCATGAACTACATGTTTTATGAAATTCAATTAAAAAAATAAACAAATATCAATAAAATTTCCTAATTTGATTTGTTGCCTTCCGAATTTAGGTCATATTAAGAAACACGTTATAATACTAGTGAATCCTTAATAAAGGGGCTCAGAGCTACACCCTCTGGCAAAGCAGAGTCAACCGAGGGCTCATTGATAATTATTGAAGCCTAGATGTTTTGCTTATTTGCAACTGCGTTAGCATTTTTCGCTCTTCCCATGGCAATCTATGGCGAAGGGAGTCGACCCGAAATTAAACGAGTAGTTGTGTTTGGGATTGACGGGGGAGGAGCGTTTGTGCAATGGGGTAACGCGCCCAATCTGAAGAACTTCATCAAAGAATCCGCGTATACCTTTGAGGCAAAAGCAATGACCCCGACGATTTCAGGTGCGTATACATGTTTTGAGTCATCAACATCGAAGAATTAGGTATTGAGCAGTAACCGATTTGATGAATAAAGCTCAGAACTGGGGGGCCATGATCCATGGGGTAGGCCCATCGAAACATGGGCTTACTAACGAGATCGCAGAGAGCACCCCTTATCCCGAGGACTCGCCCTACCCCTCGCTGTTTAAACTGCTTCAGAAGGAGCGGCCCGACATTGTCATGGCATCGATTTCGGGATGGACGCCCCTCAATAGAGGCATTATTGAAGAGAGCGTGAAAATGACTAAGATCAATGGGGAGGATGCAGAAAATACGCCCAAAATCGTCGATTATATTAAAAACAACGATTTCCAACTTTTATTTATTCACCACGAGCGTATGGATGATATCGGGCATGCGCACGGGTGGAATTCCACCGAGTATATCAATGCATGGCCCCAGACGGATGAAATGTTCGGCCAAGTGCTAGCGGCCATTGACGAGAGCGGAAAGAGGAAGGACACGATTGTGGTAGTAACGTGCGATCATGGCGGCTTGGGCAAGACCCATGGGGGAACCACGCCGGGAGAGTTGAATATCCTATGGGCCGCACGTGGGCCGGGGATTGAGGCGCGGCAAATCAAAGGGCAAGTGCGGAATATGGATGTTGCATATGTCATGGCGGATGCCCTTGGCTTCAAACCACCCGCCAACTGGGACGCAAGACTTCCAGATATCTATTAATGGCGCTAGTTTAGTTGGCAAGATGCAACTCTACCGCTGCAATAATTGGCAATAATACGCAATAAAGTGACAAAAATGTATATTGAGCCTTCTCTTGGTCTTTTGGGAAAAATGAGGAGCTATGCAGCCCTCCAGTTTCCAAGCTCATGTTTTCTACTCTCGCCAATACCCAGTTGGTAGTTTCGACTACTTACTGGTGGTTATGGTTTGACCATTTCATTAAAGCCCTTATATGCGTCGGTGGGGACAGAAGGGGCTGGTTCCCAATGGCAACAGGGGAGGGGCGGAGCCGACTCCACGCGAGAAACGAAATCGATTCCGTCGCTACCTTGGTAGACATTTTCTGGTTTGCCCTTCGAAGCTTGGAGCGTGGATGAGTAAGTATCATAGAGTGCGCCTATTGTGCTACACAGCGGCTTACGGATTAGTTGGGATACATCAGCTTTTCACACTGCATCTAGAGCCGTACCGAATATATTCTAGAAGCCCCCTAATTAGGCCGATCTTTTTAGTTTTGTATGGATACAGGAAATTTTCCATTTGTAGATCGTGATCTCATTAAACTTTTCACCAGCCTATTAAGTTTGGTGATGTCACCCCCTGAGCCTAAACATCTTCACTCTCGTCCAGAAGTTATTCAACATCATCCCGTTCCACTCCTATACCAATTCATAGCGCATGTCAATGCCTCGTTAGCCCCATCACCACGCCTTGTTAATTTCCTGCTACTATACGGTCCTGTAGTTATCTTTCCCTACCTAATTTGTGATCTCACCCATTTTTTGTACCCATCCTGCGCTACTATTCTTCATTTGGTACTATCACTCTTTTCTCTACGGTGTAGCCTTCCCACCGCCTCGCCATTTAGCTGATCATACATCCAACTCTGTCATCCTCTTATTTCTCCACCCATTATAACAATCTCTCTATACCCCTTTTAATCCTTCACCCGTTTATCCATTACAATGCAAATAGATCCCCCCGCCTCTGTAGGAGATGAACCACCTGCGGCCCTAAGCAACCTAATTACTCAGGTCACCTCCGACAAACTTACCCAGATTGAGCTCCAAAAGCCTGCCTCCGTCGCTCCGCGGCCCATTCCCACATCCATTCACAGGCATCTGAAGGGGCTATTATCGATTTTTCTCTGTTGTGCGTGCAATGTGCTGGAGAATGACAGGCTCAAGAAGCCATCCAGTGAGGGAACAAGTGCCGCGGGAGGGAAGAGTTGCGGTAATCTAAAGACATTGATGAACGGTAATGCAAAGGACAGCAAAAAGGTAAGTATCGTTGTAGGAAGACGACCTGGCATAAGCTAATCGGACCATTCGACTCTTTTCCTTAAGCATTCGGGGTATTTGCTCGGCCCAGCCGCTCCTGGGGATGAGAGTCGGAAATGCCTAGTGCTCGATCTCGACGAGACTCTCGTGCATAGCTCGTTCAAGAAAACGGCCGATGCGGATTTCGTGGTCCCGGTGGAAATCGATAACCAGGTCCACAGCGTGTATGTCCTGAAGAGGCCGGGGGTAGACGAGTTTTTGCGACGCATGGGCGAGCTTTTCGAGGTGGTGGTTTTTACGGCGAGTTTAGCCAAGGTAGCTATGGGGGTCTTTGGATGGTTTGGATCGAATTCTGACCATGGCTTCTTTTGGCCGATAGTACGCAGACCCTGTTCTTGACCTCCTCGACACTCACAAAATAGTGAAGCACCGCCTGTTTCGAGAGGCGTGTTGCAACCACAAGGGCAGCTACGTGAAGGATCTCTCGCAACTGGGGCGTAACCTCGAACACATCATCATCATCGATAATTCTCCGCTCTCCTACCTCTTCCATCCGAAGAACGCAGTGCCCATCTCCTCGTGGTTTTCGGACGCACACGACACGGAGCTACTGGACTTGATCCCCTTTTTAGAGGAGCTGAGCAGGGTGGATAACGTGGTGACCGTGCTTGACAGTGGGAAAAGCGAGGCGACATGAGCCAACCTTAATATGCTTAATCTACTCATTACTCTACGGATACTATTTAATTCAATTTGCTGGTATTTGGCGCCGATTACCATTTCTCATTATCTTTTTCTTTTTCGTACTTCTAATACGCGTTCTCCACCTTCACCCCTCCCTCCCCCACCTTTCTCTTCCCCACACAATTTTAATGAGTTCACTTACTTTCACCCCCTATGAATTTCCTCTGTTGTTTAGGTTTATATTCAGTCCGTTTAATGTCTATTGTTTTCTGATTTGTTTCCCATTACTTTATTTATTTTATTTACCAGAGAAGAAGCAATCCATCTCGCATATATCTTTTCGTTTTTGTTTTCTCTCTCTTTTTCTTGTGTTTTTCTTTCTATGATTCCATGTAGAGAGTAGATGAATTGAGATAATGTATTGTAAAACTTTAAGATATCGACGAATTAGCTACACCTCACACACATCCATATAAGTTATATATATATGAGGGGGCTGCGGTAGGAGGCCAGCGGACAACTAGGGGGAGGAGCGACGACTCAGTAAAAATAAACAAATTCAAAAAGCAAGTGGGGTAAAACAAAACAGAAAATAAAACGCTATAAATACACTGGGAGGTGGGGTGGACTGTATAGTAGAAAGGGTGAAAGTGGGAGGGAGAGGAGACTTGAACACTTTATGGAATACTTCGAACGATAGATGTAGTAAGGCATTCTAACATATCCGTCTTGGAAAAAAAGGCGTTAAGAAAGGGGACCGTGTAAATAATAAGGGCAATGGGAGTTAGTCGCTCTCTCGCCTCCGTCTTTTGGAGTCGTGCGATTCGACTTTCCCGTCTTCCCATCGATCTGTTCCGTTCTGGTCCCGAGAATATTTTTGATGGGGCTGCTGCTGAGGTTGTGGCTGTTGCGGGGGTGGGGGCTGCGACTTTGGCTGAATCGCAATGGGTTTATAACCATCCGAGGGCTGGTGAAGAGAATTGATTCTCGGCAGCCTCCCTTGCTTCTGCTGCGCTGGCGACGCAGGATAGGGGGCACTTCCCGCACGTTTCTCTCCATCCTTCGCGGGCATATCCCCCACCGTCTCCGGGCTTTGGCATCTCACCAGCACAGGGTCTCCAGGAGGGGGCGCTCCGGGTGAAGCAAATGGAGCCGCAGAAGGAAATTGTATCGGGGGTAGTGTGATATGGGAATTATATCTGGCGGCTCCTATACCCACGCCGGGGGCATTGAAGGATTCTGAGCCTCGCGCTCCATTGATTCCGGCTTCTGGGCGCATTTCGTTGCTGCCAGAGCTTCGCGCAGAGCCGGGTTGGCTGAGCGCGGGGCTCGAAGTTCCATTACCGCTGTGGTTAGGTGGAATGGCGACTGGGGCAGAATTCATGGCAAATTGGTCATGCGCAGGGCGAAAATGTTGGGCGAGTAGCGGGTAGGTATTATTGGAGGTAAAGTATTCCGAGGAGCTGGCCGCGGGAGCGCGTTGTGTCATGTCTTGCTGAAGCGTGGATGCACTCTGAGCAAGTGATTGCGCGATTTTGACGAATTCTTTGTTGTCTTGCTGCCTGCACAGCGAGTTGATCAGATGGATTGTTTCCGAGAGCAACTAAGGACGAAGAGGGTTAGCGTGGCTACCGACAGAAATCACGCAGTGCATACCTTTTGCTGCTCAGATGCCAGAGTTCTCCACAAGGCCATCTGCTGGGCCATCGCCTCGTGGCTCCGCGATAAGTGGACATATTTTTGCTCCATCTCCCCAAGGCGTTTTGTCACGGAATCCAGTCGTTCCTCATGCACTTCAGCAGCCTGCTGTCCCGTCAGAGGAATCCCACCTAGTTTGTTTAAGCTGAGCGACGACTTTGGGCATTTGCGCTTTATGCTACCCAGTAGGTCATGCCGTCCACGCTGGAAATCGGGGTGCTTGAATTCGCAACTTGATTGAAAATCGTTGGTGGTTGTATGGAACACATCGTTGACTTTGTGAAAGCCATACACTGTGATAAATAAAAAAAGGGATTAATACCTGATGTTTAGGCGAGTTAAGAGGAGAGAGAGGCCTACTGTTCAGCTGACGAACAAAACTCTGCCAATTATTATGTTTGAAATATTGGGGCAGAATTGTATGAGAGAATTCATTCGGATTTGAGACGTAGAATACGTCGCCAGAAGGCGCCCATTTTATCAGTTCATTGTCCTCTTCGAGCATGCTGTTCATACAAGCTTGGTCATCAGCACGGGTTATAGAAAAAAAAAGAGAGGATGTGGTCGGTATTCTAACCTGTATAATTTATGCACGAATGCTGCCGTCGATCCCCCCGACGATGACTGCGAGCCATTTTTGGGAGATCGGAGAGGGGAGCGCTGCGGCGAAGAGGATTGATTGCCATTAAGTCCTTCGGTTGAATCTACAGCAGGTGATTTCGAGACGAGGGAGTCTGTCATCGAGATTAAGAAACAAAAGAAGAGTACTAGGCTGCAAGATCCAAAACGAAAGCAAGGGTGAATCCGGGCAGGGGGGAAGACAAACACAAGGTAGAAAAGAAGCTATGGCGGGTGAATGAGGTGCGGCTCCTCTGTCACTTTATTTTAGTGTTAAAAATGCGGGGTGGAAGTTACGTAGCGAAGTGTGCAGAGAGAGCTGTTAGAAGAAAAAAATATACACAAAATATTTAGAAACAGAATCTTCTGGCCTTTCTAGAAGAGGTGTTTGAGTGGTCAGCTCCAAGGCTGTGCATTTCCAACTTGGAAAATTGGCTCCCAGCAAAAATTGCAAGGCCTTCACGTTTGCCAGAGTGTGTCGACTCCGAATTCCAATATACTCAGCAGAGGCTCCCTCTCTACACTTGCAAAGCCTGGATATAGTTGGAAAAGACTATAGTCTAGCTGCAAACCACAATTCACAATGCATGTTGAGAATCCTCACAAAGCAAAATTGTCTTTTCAGTCTTCATGGGCAATGAAATATGCTCATTAGGGAAACTGCTCAAACGGAACAATAAAATATACATGTAACGCTCAAAGACAATATTTAGCCATTAATCAGCTAAATTTGAATTCATCTCATGTGCAACTCCTCCAATTTAAAATCTATCCAACATTCTGGTATGTATAATTGTAATGAATTTCTTTATTCATAAGAAAAATGAGCAGCTTTTGGCCCACAGGTCATGGGGTTGCATTCCACAGCTTTAGCTTGATCCTAGTTTTCCCACTTACATCGCCGTGCCGAGTAAGATCCACTTGCGACTCCTAATATTAAAAGGCACTCCATCCTGATATAGGTTGATTATCTGTGCAGCAGTCACGTTGGTCTCGCGTCCATATCGAAGCAAAGTTTACGTGGGAGGGAAAGGCAACTATCCCTGGTCAACATCGATTGATCCCCGAGACTCTAAGTTGTTTATCGGCTGAATAATTTCCAGAGTCTCGATACCGCCGAAAATCTGATATGCACAAGAAAACTAACCCGCGGACAGATAGTATGTCAGTGTGGCCTAAATTTCTTATGGATTTTATTATGAAATCTCGTTTGTATTTTCTCCTTCTGTTCCGGCAGTAGATATGGGAATACGTGTGGTTTGGGGATGCTGTATTGATCCTGCTGCGCAAGGCCGAAAACCATGCAATATTAATGAACAATCAATGCCAAATAAACCAATTTCTAGAGCCCGACTGCTAAATTCCTATTATTTCGCGCCAACTTCATAATTATTTAACACGGGCATTTGATACAGACAATGGAACCCCTTAACTTACATGAATGCCGTGAAGATAATCCAACATTTCGCAAGCACCTTACATCTTGTGAAGAATCGGTTACACAGCTGGAAACAACCATTAAATCACTTATTAAACTCGCCAGAGCAGGAAATGATATCACAGCCGGTAAGTGTTGAGACAAGATGAAGGGTACCGAAGACGGTATTAAGCTGATGCTTCATTCATCGTTCATCACACAGAGTTGGGAGCAAAACAGATGCTCTTTGCTGAAGAATTGCAGAATTTTGCAGACAAAAGCTCAGATCCACTCATCGGTAAAATTGACTGTAACAGCTTTGGGAGATGATTGCTCACACAACCCTCATCCATCATCCAGAAAATGCTCTTGGGAAGTTTAGCAAATCACTGCAGGAAGTAGAACGAAGTCGTAAAATGCTGGTGGGTATTGAATAGGTCGAGTTGAATGTCTTCACGATTCGCCTAACCTCTAATTCAATAGGAATCACACATCACACACATGTTCATTGATCCACTGGAAGTTTTTGTCAAAGATGAAATATCGCCAACCAAGGTGACTTTCGCTTTCGTTAAGTGGCCTTTGGTGTATTGGCTAGCTTTAGCTCTTAATTGAACTAGGATTTGAAGAGGAGTTTTGAGCGAGCTAGCGATTCTGCCGATAATGCTCTCTGGCGCTATATGGCGAAGAAGCCGAGAGATTTGGAGACGATACCCGAAGTAAGCGTGAAAAGATCCCCTTTACGTATTTCGTAAGCTCCTCTACAACTCCCCTGTTATTCCCATAGGCTGCCCGAGAAGTTGCTGAAGCCAGAAAAGATTTCCACGCCAAATCCATCGAATACTCCATTAAACATAATGATCTCCAAGCAAAAACAAAGCACGAATTTCTAGAATACGTAAGCATGTCATGCACTCCTGTTGTCCCTGTCGCAATATACACTTAGTATTTCAATCCTGCTTTCGGTAGATACTGGCTATGATGTATACATGGTCTTCATTTTATCATCAGGGCTACGAAGCATTGAAAGATTTAGAAACCTACATGCGTAGCGTTACTGGTGAATATCCTGATATTTTTGTTTCGTTCGCTTTTGCCTACTTATTCATACCACTCGCTTTGCTCGTTCCTAGAACAACTACAGGTAGCACGCAGCAAGCATAAAACCAACCTAGCGGAGTATCTTAATTATCAGGAACAGTGTCTTCAAGTGAGGGAGCTCGACATTTTTCTCCTTACCTGGGTCATATACTTAATTTGAACTTTTTACTGTTCTTGAAAGGAACCGGTCGAGAGCTACAACCCTTTGCAATCCAATCATCTCACCAAAAAACCCACAGAGGACAACAAAACAAACCATCCAGTCATCAAATCCGGCTATCTATTTAAAAAAGGGAATCAGCGAGTCATGCAGACATGGGCTCGGCGGTACTTCTCTATACAGAATGAGATGCTTGTGTATACTTCACGCGGCAAGGTAAATTTTTATTCTAGAGAGACCCGATTCTCATTTACCTAGCCGTATGTTGTTTATGCTAACCACATGAAACTAGCCATCCAAGGATGAGGAACAAACCGCAGCAGTGAATTTACGCTTATGCAATGTAAAGGTTGCAGATCAAGCGGATAGGCGTTTCTGTTTCGAAGTCATTTCACCCCAGCGGTAACCTCCGCTTAGTCAATCCTTATTGATTGAGCAACCCGCTTACTTCCCCTTCCTCTTCCCCGTTTAGTTCATATCTACTCCAAGCAGAAAACGAAGAAGAAATGCACGATTGGATTCAATGTCTTCGAAACGCGACCAAAAACGCCCTCCACTCAGATGCAATCATGGACATCCATACCCCCAACCTCTCGCCCGATGGCAATGTAATTATATCCTCCTCCATTATGATGTTCTCCCGCCCCTCTAAACTCACGTATGCCCTATCCAAGGAGCTTTTCCCCCCAGGCAGCGACCCCTTCACAGGAGCACCCAGTAATGGCAGCAATCGCCAGCACTTGCAACAGATGCGCGAAATGCCGGGCAATGAAATGTGCGCCGATTGTCGTGCTCCAGGCAAGTGCTCTAGAGCCATTGACACATTTCCCTGTTGATTAAGACCATTTAATTATGATTCTGCTTCTCACGACGTAGATCCCAACTGGGCCAGCACCAGCTTTGGTGTACTACTCTGCATCGAGTGTTCTGGCATTCATCGCAGCCTTGGAGTCCATGTAAGCAAAATTCGATCCGTCACGCTTGATATATGGGAGCCGGAGGCGGTGGACGTCATGCTCCAATTGGGGAACACGCGAATCAATTCGATATTTGAGTCAAAGATTCGTAGAGGAGAGAAGGAGCTGTGCATTTCTCCCGACTCAGACCACTCAGCCAGAGAAGAGTGGATCACTGCCAAGTATGCACGAAAGGAATTCCTCGACACGACCGAGGAGAAAGGAGATGTGGATCAGGTAGCCTTTGTTTTGCCTCGATGACCCTAGTCCCCAGTTAACCCATTCTGAATTAGAAATTCTGGAGTGCAATTGTAGCAGGCGATTTATTCGACGCCCTAAGGTATCTTGCCCTGGGGGCCAATATCGACTATTGCAATGCTGCACATAACTCCTCGACAGCTCTCCACCAGGCGGTTTTGCGCGACAACGGGGTGGCGGTGGAGTTTCTCCTTCAGCGCTTTTGTAAGCCTAATGTGCAAGATGCCGATGGCCGAACCCCCCTTCATCATGCCGCGGCCAATGACAACGTGCGCTTGCTGCTAATGCTTCTCAAGCGGCAAGCAAAGCCGGATATCACAGATAAAGAGGGGAAAACCGCTCTTGATCTTGCGGTGGAAATGCAGCACCCTCAGCTAGTGACGGCACTTCGCTTGTTCACGTTTGATTTGCAGCAACACCACGCCAGCCCCTCCCGCTCGACTGAGTTTGGTTTCAAAGAAGCCATCAGCTCATTTGCCCGAGCGTCACTGCAACCCCTACCGCACTACGACTCCCCCTCCGAGGGCCGCTCGGAGATTGTCTCTAGGGCAAGTATGGATTTACGAGGGTCAGGGCGGCCCTCATCCGCCTCTCCCTCCGCCATGAGATCGGTGTTGACGGACGACCAGAAGATTGTGTCCAAATCAGATATGGACGAACCCGTATCTCCCTCCAGGAGTCGGGCGAGTCTGCGCTCTATCAAGGACATTCTGACGGGACGTAGGCGGTCCGGATCCGGCATGGCGGAGGAGAATGGCGAGGGAGAGGAGAGGGAGAAGGGGAAAAGCGGCCTGGATGAGCCCCCAACCCTGCCACCCATCGTGGTTGATGGGGAGGAAGGCATACTTGGGGATTTAAAAGAGTAAATAGAAGTCACCTATTTTTATCCTGTATTTGAACTATATACTTTTTTTTCATTTTCATTCTGACACTATATACGGAGCTCCACTCCTCCTTTATATATATATACGTTGAGTTTGTAGTAGAATGTTGGTCAAGCAGGCTCGTTTTCTTTGAATTTTTTTTTTGTTTTATATACTAATTTATAGATCCTCTTGGGATGGATTTTTGATTCTCTCTGATAATCCTTGACCCTGTGTTTCTCCCTATTATTCACTAATTCATGATCTAATAAATTGGCCTCACCCATGGGCAAGAAGCAGGATTCTTCGAGGACAGCAGGTGACTTTGACAGCGCACATCGTGTCGTGCATTCATCATGCTTAAATCAAGCAACTCTAGGCTCTTCCTTTGGATGCTGGCACTCCTAAGCCACCCGCTCGCAGCTGCAATAAAACCATAAGATGCATGAGGCAACTCAAATTACTTCCCTGGCAAACCCTAGACATCCAGAAAGAGGGTGCGACCTTCATGCAGCTCTGCAATACCCTTATTTAATCAAATTGGAGTTTTCGGGGATGCATTGGGATCTGGGGAGGACGCTGCACGACCAGCCTTTCTCCCGGAGGTTTATTGAAGCCGAACACCGCCTGGCAAAGCTCCTCAATTCCCGGTGCGCTCCAGACTGATTTGTACCGCCGGTTGCCTGGGGCAGCTCCTCTGGCCAGGGCTGAGTGGGAACCAGACTAGGAGAGGCTCCAGAGTTCGAAGGTGGGGCTTATGTTTAGTGGTGCGGTGGATTGGCTGACTGGGAAGCCCGGAGAGAGGTTTTCGAGCTTAGGTAAGGGCGGCTGTAGGTTCAAACAAGCTTTGGCTCGAGGAAAGACGGCCGCCCTCCTGGGCCTACCCAATCAGCGCGCCCAACGAATTAGAGCCGGGTCGGAGAGATTTTCCACGAGGATGGATGAATGGGAAGCGGCCCCCCACCAAGGCTCCGCAAGGCCCCCTTCCCCAAAAAGATTTATTGAGTGGAGATTCCTGGTGAAAAACACAGATCAAGGCCGATTTGATTGACGGATTGGTTTTATGCGCAGTTGAAAAATTTTTTTCGGCTGCGCATGAAAGCAGTCAACAAAATGCTTCCACCGCGCCCGGCTCGATCTCCCTTCAAAACTTGTTCTCCCTTGTTCCTCGTTTACTTCCCCTAGCTTCCTCCCTTCTCCTCTTCGACCATTCATTAGTTCTCCCCTGCCTCCTCATCCTCTACTGCCAGAGCTAGCGTTTCTCAAGGCAATCCTCGTCATTCCCCCACCTCTCGCATTGCGCTCCTCACATTCTTCGACTTGGCTTCAGCCGATATCTGCATCCCTCGAAATCCCCGCTTTGATATTCTCATCGCACTGGCCTATTTCATCCTTCATTAGCAGATATGAACCGCGTTCACGTCCGCCATGTCTCCAACCCGGTGCCATTAACCCCGCCTCGCACCTCTGACCCATCAATGTACTTACGCGAGCGCCGTTCTTCCCTCTCTATTTTGCGCGACACGATAGCGTTCTTCTATCCCCCCTCGCCTCCTTCGTCGACCGCCTCTTCAACCGCCTCATCCCCACGAAAACCGGCCGGAGATGACACCACTTCCCTGTCATCATCGTTTGATGTGGAGTATGAGTCATTCCCCCCATTCGAAGAGTTTGACGATCCTGCTGGACAGGAGGAGGAGAGGAATGAGGAGACATGGAAGGTGGAGATGCTTCAAATGGAGTCCTTTGACTCCATAAGTTTTAGCGCTAAATAGCACCGGCACTATCCAGCCTACAAAAATCCTCCCCCCTCTCATATTTTCACTCATTCTGTTTGATATCAACCATCTTTTCTAAAATTTTGTACATTTCCCCCCTCCTATTCTACCCCCATTCACACCTACTTACCCCTTCTCTCCTTTCATGTTACATTTTCTCTCCTTATTCCGTATCCCCTGATGTAAATACGTGAGTTTTTTTAAACAATCAAAATGCAATACCATACTACTTTATAAAGCTAATATACTTTCAACGATACTTGAAGTAAGCCTATTTCACTGGTTTTTTATTTCGAATAAAACAATGAGGAAAAGAGATGAAGGACATGGGAGAAAAGAGAAAACCTAGAGTAGAGCCGCATAACCACTACCTGCGAGCAGGGGGAAACTATGCCACGGGCGAAGTGGCCGAAGCTGTTTTCTCTAGAGGGGAGGGTGATTCGGGAGTCTCTTCTGGGGTTGGACTGGGTGATTCTGCCATATCTGACGAGTGAAGAGCCGTGGTGGTGTGCTCCGATATTCTTAGTGCAGTGGAGGGTTCTGGAGAATCTCTATGGATTTCCGCCTGGGGCGCTGCTTGGGGCACTGCTTGCGTCAGAGAACTGACCACTGCCGCCGCTATTGTCTTTGTGAGCTGATGAGTATGAGCTACTGCGGTTGCCTGTGTTGCTACCTTATACGTGGTGGCGGCAACCTCCTCGCTTCGTCGGCCCCAGAGCATCCATGCAGCCCATCCAAATGTATGATCCCAGAACCGCCGCTTCAGGATATGCACCACCACCAGTAAGAAGACGAGAAAGCCAAAAAAAATTAGCAATCGGTCTGCCCAGTCTCCCTGCTCGAGTTTTGTAATTAGCTGGCGGGATGCACGCATGACTCCAGCAAAACCTTGATACTCATGATGGATGGATCGCAGCGATTTGGATGAATCATCTGATTGATTTGGAACGCGAATGTTAGAGAGAGGATGGAGGAGGTAGAGTACCATGGGATCAAGATAGAAGAATAAAAGGAGAAAACATTCACCTAGAATCTTTGCAGAAAGAGCGCCTCGCTCTACTTCTTGCGACATGAGCTGCCGCATCCTTTGTAATGATTCCGTGATATCGGTTGCTTTATTCAGCATCGATTCATCAGCGCTGTCAAAGTGGTCATTATAATGAAAATTAAGATGAGATAAAGAAGAAAACTGCGAGTAGAGTAGTCGAATACTTTGCAATTCTTCTGTTTCGCAATTCATAATCTTGGCCCAGGAGCATTTCACGCTCTAAACGAGCCTGGCGGTCGAGCTGGTGCTTAAGGCGACGACCAGTGGGCTTTTGAGCTGGAGGATGAGTGCGGGATGCCATTTTATCGTTAATGGCGTGAATTCAGCTACCAGCAGGAATAACGCGAAGTCCTCTACTCGAGTGATCCCAATTTTTTGAATAGCTGCCAAAATAGAAAATCAGATTACAAGAGACTGGGCCTAGAGGAGAGTCGCTATGTCTCTAAATTCATATTGAATATAACTCTCCATAGTCATTTGTCAATCCTAGTAGCAACCCTAGCAAACGAATAGAGCAATTTCTTCACCCTACACTTGTGATTTTTAGAATGACTTTCAAGACCAAAGGATATTATTTTGACAGCAATATTATTATGTTTATTTTGGGGGAGGTCAATTGGCAACGACCGAGCTCTTCGTGTTCACAAGTCGGAAAAAGCGCAATTCTTATCACTCATAGCTTGTTGGCCGTATTCACGATATTAGTTCTAGCAAGCATATGCACAACCACTATAGCGGTAGCAAGCAGACACAAATTCTGAAGGTTTTCCCGTAGCTTGAGGGAGGGAATGGGTGGAGGCCCAGATGATTCTTCGTATGAGTTAAAGGAAGAAGAGGCACGTGGCATAACAAGATCATTGTCGAGCAACGTAAAGGGAGTAAGGACATTGTTGTTGGCAGAGGGTATAGTTTCGAGTACTGGAGAAGCCAAAGGAGAAGGGCTGTTTGATGGCAAAACTGAGAGAAAGTAAAGAATTAATTTGGTAGCTTCGGCTTGGAATGGACTTGAGAAACTATCCGCACTCCCACAGAAAATGAGAAAAAGACAAAAATAAGATAAGGGGCATACTTGAAGGTCGACTGCATTGTCCTGGAGGTGTATGGAAATACTGGTAGATTGTGCGAGGAAGATTTGCAAACAGGACAAGATTGAAGTGAACAAAAAGCTAGTGCAACAGACATTAGATCAGAGTCAAATACGGAGAGACATTCGCTTTCTATTCACCATGTTGAGCAGGTAAGTTTTATCCTAATTCTCTAATGGTAGATGGGATATCGATATTCTTGGGATGAAGTGTTACTACGACCTCTATACACATGGACATCCTCATGCGAATATATATAGGGTGACTTTAATTTTCAACAATTCTCAAGCTTTCCTTTGTGATTCGTAATATTTCACGGTTTGCAAAAAAAGGGTAAGCGAATGCATTTCACTGGTTCATTTGGAGACGTTAAGATGAAGAGAAAAAAAGAGAGAAAGAGCAGTTCGTTCCGGGAAACTTTACACGCATAGAAGTTGCATTAAACATAATCTCTAAGGCAATTTTCATTACAATTAAGTTAATGTCCTTTTGAAGGCCGAAATTAGAAATAGACTGGCTCCGTGAAAATAAAATAAAATTCAAAGAGCTTAGGAGTATTGTACACGATCTAAAAGAAAAACAAAGTGCAGGGCTAAAAACGATAATAAACACTAGAAAAGCACAAGAAATAATAAGAGTTCTAATACATCGGAGGAAATAGAGAACAGCAGCAATTAGTTTAAAATAGGTAAAAAATTTCCTACAATTGTCAGTGGAATATCAAAAATATCCCGTTTAATCGTAAAGCAGAATGCGCATGGCACAGGTCGACCCGTCTTGTGGATGAGGATGCAGGTGGTCATGACAGAGGTTTCCACATTGCCTGCAAAAGCGTGCGTTGCAAACTGATTCCAATACTCTACTGCGGAGCGATTATCCATCAATTCGTATATATATGTTTTCTTGCCAAGAAGCTCCTCTTTGGTGTGTTGGGTAAGAAGAAGGAACTCTTTGCCCACCAGGGCGATTTCGCCAGTGCGACGCCACACTACGGTCGGGGTGCCGGAAAATCCAATCAGTTTTTCAAGCTCCTACAGCAAGTCAACGTGGGTTAGTTCGACGTCGGGAGAGAAGCAGCATGGAAACCAAACTAGGTGGGCACCCTACCAGTAGAGTTCGTTGAAACATTTTTTCCATGAATATCAGGTCGGTCTCGGTCAGGTTCATGATCAAGGAGATAAAGGAGGGTCGAATCATGGTCACTGCGCGACAAATCTGCATCATATCCTCCCGGTTCATTCTAAAGCAAAATGAAGAATGGAAACGGTTGATATAGGCTCACAGATTATTCTAAAGGTGAGATTTACTTTTCTTGGATGTACTTGATCAAGTAATGAAATCCTTCAGTGTAATTGAATGGTTTGGTTACTCTTCCGTAGATCTGCTCGGGTGCCGCGTTCCTTCCTTTCTTTTGAGCGCCTGTCCCTCTATTTTCCTCAAAGAGTTTTGCACCTGCCTTCAGATGTAGCATCCACGATGGGTCGAACATGTACATATCTGGAGGGTTTTTTATAGCAGCGGGTGGAAGCTCCGTCGCAGAGGGATTGGAAAGCATCGTGCTGAGAATGGAGTATTCGAGGTTGAGTGCCTCTGAGTTGAAAGAAAAGTTTTCAGGAAGTCCAGGAAAGAGGGCCGAGGCTTCTAAAGGTGAAATTCCATTGTAAGGGCCGGTGTCTTGCTGAGCCGGAGGATGTAAGGCGGGCTCTAGAGCATGGTTGATTTTTCACGTCAAATTCAAATTCCAGAATGGCCTTCTGTCTAAAGTGCAAAGAGACACATACCTGTAGAAGAATCCTGCAGATATTTTGCCTTTTTACGAACCCCATCCATGCAGGTGCTAGCCAAATCCCGCTTGATGCAGCGTTGGCAGGGGCGGGAATCGTCGCACGTTAGGTGGGCTCTTTGACAATGAATACATGCTCTCGAAGTTTTTTTTCTTTTTTGGAGAGTCATAGGGGTGCATTCGGTCCTGGGGTGTATTAGAGATGATTTAGAGTGGGAAGAACGAGATGCTGGTAGTATGAGCGCGATCAAACACGATTCCAATGGGGGAAATGAAAACTATTTTTTAAAGGAGATCGGTAATGCATGTGAAGGTCCTTGACGTCATCCAATGAAAGATCTCCAGTTCCAACCCCGCAATCAATGCGTATGACATAGAGTGAAGCGCCGATAAGATAGCTTGAAGATGGATTATCGCGTGTATATAGGCAAATACTTGTGAAATATTGGCTCTCCTTTAGCGTTATCAGTAATTATAGCGATGGTCTGAAAAAGCATTCAAGCTATTCAGTCGATAAAGGACATATATAAATGTATTTTCTCTAACTATCAGTTCAATTTAAGATGGTTAAAGTGCAATTAAACTTAACTGTTCTTAATAGCTCATTATGTGATTAGGATATGTTTTAGCGAGGATTGGATGAATTGAATCGTAGTATATTCTTTCGCTGCTATTGCACAGAATATTTTTAATTTACAATGTTTAGTAAGGGAGTTAAATATCTTGTGAGGAGGTTTTGTTAAGGATTGTGGAGCCATTTTCGGAGCCAATGTGGAGATACGCAACTCTCTAAGTCTAACGTGTACCCTTTCTTGTAGCTTGATCGCAATGTCATATCAACCATTGTTCAAGGCACCGGCGTGTCCTAAGTAATATAGTAAAGATGTGTATCCCAAGTTATTTTAGGATGCAAAATAAAAGGGGAAATAAGAATAGTGATTAGCACGTTCAGCTCAGTATATTAAATCAAATAACGAATACATTGGAAAAATGAATCGTAACGCTCTTTTATTAGTAGAGCTGTGATTTTATAGATTTTAAGCGTTTAGTGATGTGATACTTGTGTTCTTTTTCCACGCTGAAAGAACATTGCATATGCAGAGTGAAATATTTAATATATCAAACCACAGTTTCTCTAGTGTGAGTGTATGTGATAGCAAAATAGGACTATCTTCTTTAGATAAAGGAATTAATGTTTATTTCACATGCCACCCATTTCGATCTACACGTAGATGCCGGCTGCTAAGAACAGAAATAGTGTGCCAAACCCGAGAAGTAGAGAGCTTGGGACTGCAGCTGAGATTTCTTTCGCGAAAGATGCCTTTGTCGATTGGCTGATGGCACGTAAAAAAAAGGATAGAGATGGTTGATTAAGTAAAATGGTATATACATAAGGCAAGGGATATCTATGTTCACTTACACGCCAAAATTAGCGGCAGCAAGGAATCCGCCAATGAAGAGCAGCAGGGCGAGATAGGGAAATGTCCAACTGGGAACTGGCTCTCTAAAGGGAACTGCTTCCAGCCAATCAGACTAATTATGATCAAAAAGCAGCATCGTGGGTTAATGGATCATGATTTCCTAAATAATTGCGAATTTATTATGCGTACATGTAGACTCATCGCGACCAAAATGGATTTTAAACTGAGGGTGCAAAAAGTTATAGCTATCAAAAATGCTAAATTGGATGGGGCCGCAGCACGTGGATGATTTCGCCCGAGGTTTTGATAGAACGCGATGCTTACTTCTCTTGATCGCTAAATTAAATCCCCCATTCACTCCCCTCGCTGAAATCATTTAGGCACACAAAACTGTTCGCTGGAACAGATTAGTTGCATATATTGTTTATGCCGGAACATCACCTCCCTCTTTCACACCGCTCTATGTCGCCCCCGGCAATGCATGGTCAGCCACTATCGCCTCACTCTAACGGACCTCGTCGATCGAGCGGCAATATGTCGGTAAGTTTAGCTAAATCGCATTAAATATGTTTTCATTCTACGACAATACGCATTTTTTTCGAACCCCTATGCTTTCATGCACTATTTTGTTTTATTTTATTTGATTTGGATTTTATTTTGAATTATTCTCTCTCCATGAATAGATGAGTGTCATTGAGCAACCGGTGACTCGCTTGTTGGTGGCAACGAAAAGATTACTCGAGAATCTAACCAGCTGGTCGCAAGGACAGTTTCATGAGGAGCAAATCATCGATATCTATAATTCGTTAGTCACTCATTTCAATGCCACTCGAACTGCATTCCAAGAAGCGGGTATCGATATGAGGTAGAGATTTTGAAATTGTCTGTGCTTATAATTAATTCTTTTTTGGTAACATGCCTTTCACTTTAGTGATTTAAATCATATTCCTGAGGATCTTCGCACCTGTGTCACAGCTGCCTTGAAAGAACGACCACCCTCACGAGGACTTTCTCATCATATGCCCTCCATTCGTGAGGTCATCATGCGCTTGGTACACGGGCTGAAGCAAAAGCAGGCACTTTATCGTGAACGTTCTATTACCAGTGAACGAACAGGCCGCAAGATTTTGCGACCCTCAGACGGGGCCATTTATCAACAGCAACAGCAAATGCAACAGCAACAGCAGCAGCAGCACCAAGAGCATCCCTCTAATCGATCATTTTCGGATAGTTTTACTACGCGACCCGCGGGATATTCTCGACCCGGTGGAGGAGCAGGGGGACTTCACTCCTCTATTTCACAGCCATCTATGAGGTCGGCCAACCCTGCTCTGCGCCCTCCACCGCTTCAGCTCAAGACATCTAATTTCCAGCAGCAAGGGCCGCTACCATCGCTAACCCCTCCCCAACAACCACAGCAATCTCCTCTAACCGATACCCGTAGCTCTGGTGGGTGGTCGGACCAGAAAGAGGCAGAGGCGATAGCTGCCTTAAGGCGGCAAGAGGATCTTGCGCGTCGATCCTCCGTGCGGCGCACGTCAGCAATGTATCGTGCTTCTACGATGAGAATGTCGGATAGACAGGCGCGAAGACAGACCCGACTGATAGATTCACAGTTGCCTAGTACTGGTGCTGGTCAGCAAACGCCTCCCGTGCCTTTACAGATCACACCGCTTAGAGAACAAGTGTTAGCCGAAGAGAGCGAAGATGCTGCAACAGATGCATCCGTGATGTTAGGAAGACGACAAGCTGAGGCCGCTTTAGGAGCAAAGGAGAAATCACCCCTTGTACCGATAGAAAGTGGTTCGAATAAGGAAACGGCCACTTCTGAAAGTAAGAAGAGCATGTTAATATATGACGATATTTATAGCTTGGATCGATGCTTAACTCACCGTCTTTTTTTTTCCTTTAGGGCCATCCAGCTGGACTTTCTATCTACAAATCGGCAAACGCTGCAAGAAAGCTGTCCACGAAGGGGAAGTCAGCGAGGTCTCTTTGCGCATGCTTTTCATTGAAAAATTCAATTACAATCCACGGCAGGACGATTTTCCAAGCATTTATATCCGTGACCCGAAAACAGGCATCACATACGAACTAGAGGATATGAGCGAAGTCAAAGACAATTCCGTGCTAATGCTCAATATTGAAGGTTCGTATTAAAAAATTCGTCCGTAATGTCCAATCTCTTTATAACGATCCGCCCCTTTCGCCTGATAATACAATAGAACTCGAGCAGGAGCATCTGAAGCGAGAAATTGCCGAGGGTTTTTCAAATGTGAATAAAGACATCACCGAACTTCGCAAGGCTCTGGAAATAACAACAGAGACTCTACAGCAAACCACTGCACAGCTTCAATCTAAGCCACCAGTGTCCGAGCCCGAACCCAACCCTACCCGTGAGTCCGCATTCACGTCTGCTCCTGAGCCCACACCCGCACCAGCTCCAGCATCAGAATCAGCGTCTGTGCCCCCACCCAAACCATCCGACGAGGACACAAGGACCTTGGAACTTCCTCCGCCTCCGCCACTCCCTGAATCGCTATTGCCTGAAGCGGAGAAATATACATTGCCACGCGCAGAGAAACCTGAGTCTTCAATATCGGAAAGTAAAGCTACCGAGGCGAGTAGAGAAGAAAAATCTTCGGGACCACTCCTTTTATCGGACAAAAAGGCCGTATGCACGGCTCTCGAAGCGGCGCAATCGGAAATTCTTCAACTCCAGATTCGCCTAACGGCCATCAGCAAAACCTATAGCGACTTCCAACAGGAGTCTCGACGAATGATCAAAGCCTTGGTGGAGAGAGCTGGAACTCTGGATCCACACGTGGAAATTAGTAAAAATCGGAAGGAGCTTCTCGACGGCAAGGAGAAAATGCTTTCACAAGCGGACACGATCACTGGACGCCTCCAGGATCTTCAAGATTTCGTGGATGAGCTGAAGTTGGATGTCACACAGCGGCGTAGCCGACCGAGTGAAAATCAACTGACCTATGTACAAAAGGAGGCGGATGAGCTCATGACCTTGATTGATGAGCATGGAAAGATGGTAAGAGGCGTGAAGCCAGTTTGGAAGCGCATATGGGAGGAGGAGCTGCAAACTATAATTGGGGAGCAGCAGCTACTTAAAGATCAAGAGGACCTACTTCTTGATCTCGAGGACGACCATGAGTCCTTGATGGAGGTGTATGCTAACCTACGCAAGGTCGCGGCTATCCAGGCCCGCGCGCCTCCCTCTCCCCTTGAGTTCCGTGTGCCTGCTCCCAGCGATGGCCATGAGGGAATGGCAAGCGTGTTGCGTGAGGTTCAAACGATTTCTGTAGACCACGACAAGCGACTCAAGGCGATGGCACAAGCGGAAAAAATGCGGATGCTCGAGTTAAACAATCGCTTGGATGATTTCGAGAAAGAGCTGCAGGAGTTCGTCGCGGGTGGCCAACTGAAGAAACGTGGTGGAGCAGAGGAGGTAGAGCGAGTGCGAGCGCAAAAGAATCAGGAGGTTCTCAAAGCATTGTTCACGAAGGGAAATCCAGGAGAAGAGGGGGATATTTCATAGGTTATGCCAATTACTTGTTTATATAATTATTTCATATATATTATTAGAACCAGCTCATGGATATATTTCATCCTCTTCTCATCCTCCCCCACCCCCCCCCCCCCTTTTTTTTTTTCTGTGCGTGTGTTTGTTATATCCTGTTCATTATTCTATTATAATTATTCTTTTTCACCTTCTAATCCCATAGGCTTTTCTACGCCTCTTCTCTAAAAGACTATTCCTCTCATACGCAAATTACCGAAATAAATAACTTCATCTCTATTTCTCACCTGGGAAAATTTCAATTGGCCTAGCCGGTAGCCCCTCTTCCCGTACTGTGGTGGGGTCGTTTTAGTGATTTTTTCGTCAATTTAAGGGTGCATGGAAGTGTTTCCTGAAAAAGATTAAGATACGTGACGTGTGACTTTTGTGTCGCGCTTTCAAAAGATTCGAGGGGATAGACGCCTTATTTCATAAATTTTTCACGCTTCGAGGAGCCATTGCAAGTAAAAGAATTGGTATTTAATCAGAGAGAAATTGAGTTTAGCGGGAAGGATTGAATGAATGAGGTGAGCTGAACTGGCTGAAAATATATCACGTCATTTTTTTCATCTTGGGGAGCTTGATCTAAACTTGCCTCTCCCCTCTCCGTAATCCGAAAGATCATAGACTTTCGCACTAGGGAAAAGCCACGTCTGTATATACATTTTTTTTGAACAAGGCTTGGAAATAAGATATTGCGGTTTAGTGGTATGCTTTTAATTTCTACTCACTCTTGATTAATGCTAATGCTCTGGTTTCGACTGAGCATTTATCAGTGTCAAGCTCTTCTTGATCCTTGAACCCTTCTCACATAAGCCATATGTATTAAATTGCAGACACGATTAATATAGGTGCGAAACGTGCCCTGATCTCCACACAGGAGAAGTGCAAGATAATTATTACTCAGACGATGCTGGAAGAAGAGGGCGAAATGACAAATGAAACCCCTATGTCTCTAGAAGATACACCCGCTGAATTAGAGGAAAAGGGTGATATATCAATTGCATCAGACACACAACCTACAACCACGGTTCCTCTTTGTTCGGAATCCGCGTATACATTATCACCCATGCATATAGTTCAGGTGCATTCGAATGAGACGAAAGATCAGCGGGATGCGGAATTAGATCCAAACATCTCATATGAGGGGTCATCTCCAGAAGAAAATTCACCCGCGAATCTAGTTCTGCAGCACCCTACATCGTCCAAACCTCTCCCTACCCCTCTACGTACGGGCAAGCAGCGCGCTTGGCAACCCCAGCGCGCTAAGAGAGCCTTTAAACCAATGCGTATATCACCTGCAAAAGCGGCGCGGAGGGTGCAGCAAAGGCCGTCTGGTTCGGGTAGAGATGGAGCGAACTATGAACATGGAGAAATCGGAAGGCCCAGAATCGATGAAGAATTGGATCTGAGCGAATATGAGGAAGAGATTGAAGATGAGGGAGAAGAGGAGGAGGCTAGCGAGGAAAGAGGGATGGACGAATTCGATGAAGACGGATTGGAGGCAGAAGAATCGATTCACACTAGAGAAGAAGGCGAAGATAACGGGGAAGCTGAAGAGGGGGAGGAGGAGGAAGAGGAAGAAGAAGAAGAAGAGGAGGGGAAGGAGCAACATGAGAAGCTTCATGGGAAAATGAAGTCTCGACTGAAGGAGGATAAGATGGTTGCCATAATGGAAGAGGATGACTTCTTGGTTGTACACGAAAATATTTTAAAAGGACTTAAAGATGGTAACCGTTTTCCAGATCTGCTGACAATTCTAAAAAGTTGGAAAAGATAAATTGATGGAGTTTTAAATGTCATTTTTGCTGTAGATATTGATCCAACACAGCGGATAGTCGAGGCCATTTCCTTTGCGGAGCAGATACTTGGAATTGAACAAGCAGACGTGCAAGAAGCTAGTTTAAGTCACCAAGGAGAAGATATACTCGAAACAATGCGTGATGGAGTTGCAAATTATGCGACAGCTCTGTTAAATCGAGGGTAATTTTTGAGCTATTACTGTTTCAGTTTCTTTCACGTCCATCTCACGCAGAGTTTTTGAACCATAGGGAATATGATGCAGATTACTTGCCCAATCTTGTAAACAATTTTTTACAACGGGTACTTGACCTTACCATTGTTTTGTTGCACCGGTTTGAGACCAAAGTGCGTGCACATTCACGCGCAGGCGACAGTAATATTATTGCGACCTCAGCATTGCCGGATAAATTAGCAGAAGTTGCAACGCGAATACTTGGCGATGCAGATGCTCCTTTTTATAGATGGGTGTGTCTTGAGTATGGGTATCAAGCGCGATTTCCCCAGGTAGTTTCCGTTTCCTTTTTACTTGAGAAAGGGGAGTTCTGAGTTATTCTATGTTTATGAATTAGTTTACGGACGTGGAGTTCGATGCAGACGACGTCCTCTCGGGCGAAAAGGTCCGTGTCCAATTTTAATTTTGACATAACGCAGCATTTTAATCTAGTGGTTATCGGCCTATTTATTAGTTTGAACCTACCCACATTTCAAAATACCAGCTAGAAAATGTACAGTATTTCGTGCGCAAGGGAGGCGTAGAAGCTGTCCTTGGAGCACTCCAATGCAGTTGGTCTTCGGATTCTGAAAGGAGAGGGGTTCCTCTGGATTTAATTACTGTTTGGACGTTAGTTCGGTTGGTAACAAAGGTATAGTTTATTCTTTTCCTACATATATATTTTCACTTTGGCAAATAAATAATATTCCTCGATTTAGATTGGAGTGTTTGCGGCTGAGAATCCTGATGATATCCCGCTGACTGAATCTTATCAGGAGAATATCTTCCGCATCAATCAGGCAGTACGCTGGCACATGCTTGCAATTCCGGACTCTCTATTCAAGGGCTATGACCGCAATCTGATACAAACGCTAATGGGAATGATGTCTGTATTGGTGCTTGCACCAGTTCGAATACCACTTCAAATGGAGTCACAAGTGTCTCGTCAACGCCTTCTTCAAATGACAAACACACGGCTCACCAGGTCACAACCCAGCAGCGAAAAAGTGGATGATGATAAACTCGGTGAGTGCAAGGATGATAAAGAAGAGAGCGGGGAGAACGGAGAGGAACAAGTGTGTGATAATAAAGAACGTGGCGAAGAGAGCAATATCCATCTCGGGAGCGAGCTGAGGGTACTTTTGGAGCACGCATCGATGGCACGACGTGCGATTGAGCGATTCCTGAAGCTAGCGGATTTAAAACTTGATGTTGCTACTCGACTGCTTAAAAACACGCGCCTGGACCTGCGGCTGTGTGGTCTTGCCGAGATAAAGAATGTAATTGTGGAAGGCTATACGAGTATGCAGAAACAACAGCAAATGGCACAGTTTCCAGCTAAAATATTTATAGCACCGGGACAAGAAGTAGAATGCGACATTGGGGAGAAATGGGAGGAAGCGCTGGGGGTCATAGTCAGATGGATTCGAGAGACGAAGCTTCTCGATTACATTTATGGCGCCAGTGCGCATCTGGAATTGATGCAGCGGTCCTCGGATATCCTTGAATTTCTGGTACAAATGCATTCTCTAGAACTTTGTGATCTCGATGTAGTCTGGTCATCTGTAGTTGGAAATCAACATCGGTCGATTGTACACGGGGTTATGAAGGTTCTCGAGACAATTGCCCAATCTCTCGGAAAGGAGCACTATGACTACCTTTTCCGTAAACTTATAGCCATGCCTCTCCACCAATTTGACCAGCAAACGTATCAGCTGATTTACACGCTATGTATGTCAATGATATCCCAGGCACGAGTGGTGGGAGGAGGGAACACGGAGATGATTGTAAATTAGCACATAAAGATATTGCTGACTTTTTCGGCACACTAAAATCCTTTACTTTTAGGACCAATCACATATTTCTCTGGATGCATATCTGCTTCTTTACCATATTCTTCGTGTTTCTGCCGGTCCTTCTCCACGCGGTGTCAGCCCGCCTTTTGCTCCACTCACCTCCCCGACAATCCCGTCGCACTCTGCGCCGGCCTCGCAGTTAGCTTCCATCGAGCCGCATTTTCTTGGCAAATATTTCTCTTTACTGAGTTGGGCACTACAGTATGGTCCAGACGCAGAGGGAAAGCAACAGCTGAAAATGATGTGCATAGAGGATTTGCGAACCCATCACCCGGGCGTTTCATGGGGGCTGCGGGTCTTGATGAGAGTGCTAGGTATGCATTCACATATAATGGTGCGGTTCGAGAATTGAGCGCTTACACTGTATTTTTTTTTCTTGTTCAGATGTCATTGAAGCTCGAGACGGAACCGAGGCCTTGAATCAATCCTTCAATGAGCTATATGATATCCACCACCTCCCTAATCTTTTTCTTGATGACTTAGTGCACTGGTCGCAAGCGGCCAGACAAGCACTAGAAGAGCGACGGAGTAGCCTGGCATCCACTAGATCAATGGCACTGAAACGAGGTAGCGTGGCAACAATAATTGAAGGTGGCGGGGGTGATCCACTCTCTCCCACGAGCCCAACTCTATCGGTTGCCTCAAATATGCCACATATGACGAATTTTTTGCAAGAGCAGCTGCGGTCTCGTCTTGATTTCTTGCAGTTTGCTATGAATGTTCCCGATAGGCCTTTAATATCTCGAGTTGAACAAGCGGACGTTGTGTGGAACACTTTGATTTTGGACGCCGTTGGTGATAAGGAGCGGGACGAAGCATTTTCCTATTTAGGAAAAATTGGCATATATGAAGGGTTCAATGAACACTTCTTCCGACAGCGTATATCCGACCTTGATATTCAAGATAGAGGCTTTTCACAACAAGGATTCGCATATTTGCGGACATGCTTGATCGGGATAAATCGGCTTAAAGGCAATATTCGAGAGGTTGGTAATTCCCTTCACCTTTCTTCCCTCTCAACAAAGTTCCTAAGGGGGATTTCCTCTACTTTTCTCTTAGTTGAATGGAAAACTAGTCGTCGTAAAAGAGGAAGAGGGCCTTGAACATTTGTGGAAAATTGTACTATGTTGCGAAAATGATTTAGTAGGACGCATGGCAATAGAGTTTTTAGTCGAACTTGCTCTAAGTGTACTCTATTTTTTTGGACAAACATTTTATATCTTGTGTTGATTTTCTGACCACTTTTTTTCCAGACCGATCCTACGCTTCCCAACTTCAATATGATGAGACGAAAGCGATGGCGTGCTCTTATGGACACTAGCCTTGCCCATCTCTTTAGATCGGCGGAATACCTATCCGCTTATACTGAAGGAGTGTCAAGAGCAAATATACACCCTCCCGCTAAACTCTTCAACACGGGTGAAGCTGGAATCGAGAGAATTGTTGACAGTCTCCCGTCCACGCCAGTGATCCATATGCTTGAGAGTGACGACAAAGAAGATATCTGCAAAAAAGCGTCTTTAGTTTTTCGCCGGTGTTTGTCTGTACTTATTTACTTCTTGGACAGTTATGATGTATTATATCCAGCAACGAAGCATTCAAACAATCTTCCGCAAAGACATTCGGATTTAGACGAGGCTCGTATGATCGAGTTAAAAATCATCATTCACACCGTAAGTTTTCTACACCTTGTAGCATATCTATTCAATCGGTCTCTAAGTTGACATTCCTCCTTTCTTGTAGACATCTGAGAGAGTCCGTCTCCAGATACACCCAACAGAAACCGTGTTTCAGCTCCGTCGTAAAGTCGCAAGCCTCATAAATGCGTCGTCTACAGCTGAAGTCTTCATGATCTATGCGGGGCAGGAGCTCAACTCTGCTGTTTATGACTGCAAAACTTTACACGAAATTGGGCTTTCTGATGGAAACGCCGTGAATGTTGCGCGAAGACTTTCCGGCGATACTCGGGTTAAAAACGCTGGTTCGCTACTTAATCAAGGACAGACATCACAAACTATTGGAACTGACGCTGAGAAGAACGCAAATGCTTCTCAGGCAGAGATAGATGCCGGGCATCCGTTGGATGTGCTAGCACTTGATGAGCTCTCCGACCAATTCCTAGAGATGTTGCGACTAAGAGAAGAGTTTGCTGCTCAGGTGTGGGAGTTTATGATGCGTCTTCCCACCAACCGTCACGTATTCGAAAATCTACGACTACTTAAATCAAAAACGGGTGGGCAAGTTGACAATTGGAATGTAATACTAGACCAAGAATCGATTTTCCGGCTCTACTACGCCCTTTTGGTCGTGCATTATTTCCTGCTAAAGGTTGACGAAGGGGTGAGAAAAATAATTAATTGAGTATTTATTTGTTCGCGCTTATAGACATTTTCTCTATTTGTATTCATTAGGTTGGCTCGCAAACTTGGAAGCAGCGGTTTGTGGAATTAGGCGGTGTAAATCACTTAATCTCCGTGCTGGTATCTGAAAATTTATGGGCATCTGAAAACAGAAACTATGCAAACACCCCAACTGCGATGGATGTGGAGCTTACAGGGAAAGAGCTCTCGCCAACTTCCCTCGCTATGGACCCGGGTAATAGTGCGGCGATGCCTAAGACTGACGCTGGTTTGATGATGACAAAGCTGTGCTTTGTGCTAATATTAAAAGTTCTGAATATATTCTTCATGGGTAAGCTGGCCAGCATTTAACTTTTACAATTCACCAGTTTAATATAGTGTACATTTTTTCAACTTTAGATGAGCAGTGCAAAAAGAGCCTCGACAAGCTCAACAATGTAGACCAGTCAGAGCTTATCAATCGTCTACTCTGGCTGGTGGAAGGTGCCACAACTTGTATCGGTGACGAGGAGCCAAGTAAATTTATAACGTCTTCGTATCTCTAATCCTTTTATTAATTGAGATTATTCGTATAGAGAAAGAAAATATAAGCATTGTCAGCTCTGCCATGCGTTTACTTGTCTGGCGCCTAACTTCTAACGTATCGGCTCTGCGCGTCTTCTATGAAGTTTCAACACTGCGTGAATGGGTTGGGGGTGTTCTCTTACGCTGTTCATCGGAAGATTTACGGGCTCTGGCAGCAGGAGAAATCGAAAAACTCTGCCAGAGTGTACAACCTGAAACAGGAGTTGTCCATCCTCTTGTTTACCTCCTAAATCTCCTTACCTCCCTACTACCAGAACTCGAAACCTATGCACTTACTTGCAAGGAATTTTTCAACTTGTTTAATTGGCTACTGACCCAGGCCTCGAATACCCATGAATCAGCAGGATTGGATTTCCCGGAGCTCTTGGACCATATGATTGAGGCTATTGAACAGCACCCCGTTGTGGAGACTTCTTCGAAGGGCGTGGAGGACACGGTGTTGGTGGGCTTACTAAGGTTGACTACAACTCTGTTGCGAAGTAAACCGAAAATAAAAGAAATGCACGAGATGAGCAAAAGGTAAATTCGTAGTATATCTTTTGTCGCTCTACGGTGAATCATTAATGGTGTGACTTCTTTACTAGATTAATCAAGCTTGTACACCATTGCCTCTTCGATATCCCCCTTATTGATCACCTCTCCGCCTCTGCTCCACCCAAATGTAAGCTTAGTACCACTCGGGATACCGCAATGAAGTTACTCCTGGAGCTAGTACAGGAATGCCCCGATAACCTCTTATATTTGTTCGACCTGCTTTTCAACCAGCTGCAAAGGGGTATGTATATAAGCTTTATTTTTATTGAAATTCTGATTTCAATTGCTGATTTTTTGAACTCACGGTTGTTTTATAAGACAAAACCGCCAGCGATCGGTGGAATTACAATCCCCAAGCACTTCAGAAGGCGGAGTGCGGTTATGTTGGGCTGGTCAACCTCGGAGCCACATGTTATGTAAACTCTCTCGTACAGCAATTCTTTATGAACCCCCCTTTCCGGCGCGATATAATGTCCACTTTGCCGCATGATCCTGATAGGGAGAATCTCCTTTATCAGCTGCAGCTTATGTTTGCACATCTGCAGGAGTCGGAAAAAAAGACATATAATCCCCGTAGCTTTTGTGAAGCGTTTAAGGATTTCGACGGAAGCCCCTTGAACGTGAGTGTGCAAATGGATGTTGACGAGTTTTTCAATATGCTCTTTGATCGGCTCGAAAATTTGGCCACGGGTCTTCCTCAATCGACTCTATTTAAAAGACTTTATGGCGGTACTTTCTTGCACCAAATCAAGAGCATGAACTGCCCACATATCTCCGAACGAGAGGAGAATTTCTTCGCTATCCAGTGCGAGGTCAAGAACAAGAAGACGGTTGAAGAGAGCTTGCAACTGTATGTAGAGGGTGAGATGCTGGATGGAGACAACCAGTACTTCTGTGCAGCATGTGGTGTCAAAGTCGACGCGGTGAAGCGTGCATGCATTAAGTCGTTGCCAGAAAACCTAATATTGCATTTAAAACGGTTCGATTTCGATATGGAGAACATGCGTCGGGTAAAGATAAATGACGAATTCGAGTTTCCCGAACGCTTGAATATGGAGCCGTATATGTTGGAATATCTAAAGCGAACTGAAGCGTCGGTGGCTGGTGAAGAGGGGGAGGAGGCCGAGGGCATGGTTGGTGTGGTGGAATCGGGAGGTAACTTTTCCTCTCTGCTACTCGATTCCCAGTACGAATATGAGCTAGTGGGTGTATTGGTTCATTCGGGTACAGCGGATTCGGGTCACTATTACTCCTTTATTAAAGAGCGAGATAGTGCTGGTGGCTCAGGGGGCGATACACCCTCGTTATTAGGCAAGTCGCTGCCCGGTACCCGGAAGTGGTATCATTTCAACGACTCCAATGTCGAGGTGTTTGACCCCGCCGAAATACGACAGCAGTGCTTTGGAGGCTTCGATACGGTGTCGCAATGGGATCCTGTGCAACAGAAAACCATGCAGCATCAAATACAAAAACAGCACAGCGCCTACATGCTCTTCTACGAAAAGGTTAAGGGAAAATCAGAGCAATCACTGCGAGATAGTGTGGCTCATGAGGAGCACCTAAAACCAGCAGAAGAACGCACGACTCCGCAAATTGCTGACGAAGGAATGCGGGAATTATATATGAGCGTGTGGCGCGACAACACAAGCTTTCTTCGCGACACTTATCTATATGATTCAACCTTCTTTCAGTTTATGAGGAGTTTGCTTGAAATTCGTTCTCCAACCTCTTCCGAGAACGGCCAGGATGCCTCCACTCCAGTTCTCGACGAGGTGATGAGGGACGTGGACGAAAGGGCCGAGATTGGCATAAGGAAGCTGCAGCTCGGGATTATGTTCTACATAAACGTTCTTGTTCACGCGAAGCGCGAACGCGATGAGTTAGCGGAATGGACTGATTTCTTGCGCAAACTTCTCGAACGCTTCCCCGAGGGCTGTCGCTGGTTTTTGCTCATGCTGACGAAAGACAAAAGCCTCAACTTGCAGTTGCTGCTCTCTTGCCAGATTGAGGTTGCTCGAAGAAGCTTCGCGCAATTGGTGGCGACTGCCCTTCAGACCCTGAATCAGGAGAGCCCACACCTCTTGTTCGAGAGGCAATCGCGTAGGTCAGCTTCAGATATGGATGCCTCCGCCGAGGACGACGAACTTCTCATCGAAAGTTTCCTTTCGCTGCTTACTTTTCTTCTCTCTGAGGCAGAACATTATTGGCGCAATCTCGATCAACTCTTTCATCTGTTCGTTATCACAGCCCAATTGGATCCTTACGTGAGCTCTATGATGGTAGAGCATGGAATTCTAACCCGATTGCTTGAGTTCTACATGGCCGACGAGTTGAAGCACCCAATCATCCCAAATAATAAGCGGCGTGAGAAGGCTGTTGTGTATATGCTCGGGTTTCTCCTTGAGGCATTAAGCGTACTGATTCTGACATGCGACGTGCCGGCTAGTTTCGCTGCAGACGATGAACCGGAACAAAGTGAGGGAGAGGCCATAGACAGTGAAAATCAGGATATTGACTCGGCCATGGGCGAAACCGCCAAGAGCTCTCCTCCAGCAACAAAGGCCATTGATGGTCTGCAGAAGCAGCAGTCTAAAGCGACACGGTTTTCGCGTGCAGATCTCAACTTGATGTTCTTTGTTCTTCCGGGTAAAGAGCGTCTCCCGCTGTTCTTTGCCAAATTGCTGCAAGAGCGCCCTCACTTCTCCATCGTCCGCGATATATTCTCTCACTTTATCTCTGCATCCAGCCCGGTGGCCATGCAGCTCATCGAAAGTCTGTTTGCCGGTGTCATCAAAATAGAATGCCCCGAGGAAGATTTCGGATCATACAGTGAGATGCTTCTCTATGTGACCCAGTTCGAAGATGTTCCAAAAGACTTTGCAGCTAAGCGTGAACTGGTCGTCAAAGAAATGCTCAAGCTATTTATGATGCTGGTGAACTCGAGAGAACCTACCTCACATCATATCATTTGGGATCTCTTAATGGTGTTCCGCCAATCAGTAGCTTTCGACGGAGAAGTTGGCAATGGATTACGAAGAGAACTGGCAGAATTTACGCCGGTATGGTTGCCTCGAACAGTTCTTTCCAACCCATTTGATAAAATTCGTCAGTCAAGCGGAGACCTATTTGAAGCCCTTTTAACGAGTGGAGCGTTTGGCTCCTTGGAAATTAAGGGGGAAGGTGTTATAGAGACAAATGAAGAACGGGAGCAGATGGATGAAGGGGAACGATCGAGTGACGAAAGGGATGTGGATATGAGGGAGAAAGCAAGAGAAGAATCGAGCGCTGCTTCCAATCGAATACAGGAAGTGTATATTGCACTGTTAAAGAAGTTGCCGAGTGCACAAATGGAATGGCGTTCGGGCCAGGCTTTAAATGCCAATGGAAAGGGATGGCGACTCACCTCGTATTTCCGAGTCCTGCGGATGTGCGTCCGGTCCCAATCGGATAAAACGTTGTTCCGCCCATATCTGCTAAATTTCTTGGAGTGCTTCCTGATGGTGAATGCAATACAGCACGGAATGGATGTAGATCGAAAGGTAAACCTCGTTATAAAGCTTTCACTACGTCGGCTTTCTCCGGTATATATTTAGTGATTTTTTTCCCACAGGAAATGCTAGCATTTTTCCAAGTTGTATTGGAGGGTTGCCCTGAGAACCTCGACGAGTTTGTCAAATCAGGGGAGCGAATGTGGAAGGGCTTTTTCGAAAACTTCGTTCAGTAAGCTATTGTTTGGATCACAACCCGAAGATCTACGTAGTCAATCTGATGTCTCTTCTATACTAGCTTGGATAAAATTCGCGAAAATATCCTCTTTAACAAGACCTTCCTCCCTCACTTCTACAGTGTGATATTGCTCGCGTGTCAGCGCTCCCACGAGTTCCACCTGGCGTGGCAGACGGCGCACACATGTAGCTGGGCCATGAAGTGTATGATACTTGGCCATTTCCAGGACACACACGTAAGAAACCCAGAAAAAAATATACATGTTCGATTATCTTTCTTCTAATTGCCATATGCTTGACGGTTATCTTTTGTAGTGGACAAAAGAGTTGCAGGAGCTCTTCAACTTTTCTGCGCAGCAGTCGTCCAGCTTCCGAAGAATAATGTGGAAACAGGAACTTGACAGCGTACCCTATTTCATTAAGTGAGCATTTGACTCTGACGTTCCCCTTTTTCTTTACTCCTCACTAACCAAATAAATTTTAGAACGGCACGTTTGCTTTATTTCCCCAACGACTCAAGCACTATGGAATATTTCTGCGAGGTTAAGGGATTCCTAAATATTACCGCAAACATTGCCAGCATGATGAACATGCTTGCTGGTGGCAAAGAAGAGGCATACCAACATCTCGATGAGTCGCTCCTAGTTCTTGCGGATTACCTGCAGCTAACCAGCCGCCACTCTCACAAATCATGTAAGTCATGACTCCATCTAAGCTTACATTTTATTTTGGCAATGATGATGAACCATTTATGACCTTACATGTTATATATCATGTCTAGACGTGATAGCCGCCATTAGAAATTGGACCACTATACAGCAGGCGCTCAAATCATTAAGCATTTTGTTGCGCGCAAATACCCCCTCAAATGTTTTCCTTCATGCGTGTGAAGTACTCTGCCTCTTGGCTCATAACCCGCTTACTAGACGTAGCGTGGTTCCTTTATTAGATGCCATGCATAACGCTGCGCAACTATGGCATGAGAAGATGGAGGCAGGTGAAGTGACTGACGAGGATTTGTTATTGGCTTTCGGAGGAAAGTTCTCCGCTATTGTGCAGCTTGAGTTCTGGAAACCTCACACGCAGGATGCGAGCCTGGAGGGTGTGTATCATCAGGTTGGCCCACTGGTACATATTTTCTGGCCATGGCTGCATAACAAGCCTGCCCACCGGGTTCTTGAGTTACGATCTCGGTTCTATGAACCCTTCTATGAGCTCGCGGTTGAACTTGCCCAGGGAACAGAGTCGCTAGATGGAGAAGAGCGGAAATTTATCAAGGGGGTAGAGCTCAACGTGCTGCTTGCACTCGAGAGCCTACCGCTCGGGTGGAATACGCCCTGCATTGAATATGTGATCTCGGTTGCGTCTCGGATTGGCGAGATGGATGGTGCTCTCTCGAAGAAGATAAGTGAGCTGCCATCCCTGGCGTGCTTGGTAGAACGGCTAAAACAGGCGGATAGCACCGAATTACGCGAGGCCGGAGAGACCATAGAGAGGCATCTCAAGGCCCCTCCCCCGGCTGGGGAGGGGACAAAGCAGAGAGAAGTGACAGACCAGAATCGGGCTTTGTCGCTGCAAAAACAAGAACTAATGACGGAAATTCTTCCAGTAGCTGGTGACCAGATGGAATGTGCTTCACCTTCGACTCAGGCGACACTTGGACACGATAACACTAGCAGAGAAGAGAAAAAATTAGCAGAAGGCTAAAAATTTAAATACTTCCTTTGTGCATATACGATTATATTTTTTCCTTTTCCCATATACATATATATTATATTATATACATTTTTCCTATTACATCCTTTTCTATTCCTGAAAGGCGGGACGAGAAGGCTATCTACACCTTTTTTTTTATTGTAAATATTATAATTGAAATAACACCGATATTTTATTGAAAGCAAACTTACAATCTCACGATTGTGTAGCCATTTTGGCAGAAATAATGCTTAACGCAATTTTTTTTTCAAATTCGTATTGACCCCCTACTGGTTGTTGCAGAACCGAGGCTGAGTAGTGGGTTTTGAAGATAGTGAAAGGTCGACTCCCTTCCCATGAGTAAAGTGACTGCATTCTCGAGAATTTTTTTCGCCTTTTTTCCACCCAAGACGTATTCTCACAACAACCATACAACACAATGCGTGAAGTAATAACATTACAGTTTGGCCACAGTGCTAATTTTATTGGGACGCATTTCTGGAACACACAAGACGCGTACTTCACTTACGATCCTGCCGCTCCTCCCCCCGAGTTGATGCACGATGTTCTCTACCGTACTGGAATGTCGCAGCAGGTGCACAAATGCTCTCCTTCATTTTTATTTTTAAAACGCGGGCAAAAGAACTGAATTTTGGACATTGAGTAGGGCATAGAGACATACACTCCCCGTGCGCTGATATATGATTTAAAGGGCGGCTTTGGATCCTTGAGCAAATATAATAGATTGTATGAGGACAAGACCACAGAGTCCAATTTAGAAGGGAATGTGGTAAAATATGAGCAGGAGCGCCATCCCAAGAATTCATTCTTGCAAACTCTGGAAGAAGAGGAGGTTAGTAGCCGATGCTGCTCCAATCTACTTGGATTGCATTTGATTGAGTCGGATCTCAACTATTTTTTTTTCGTTTCGAAGGAGACAGGAATTACAAACGAGGCAAAAAATTTTAATCTCGATAAAGAAGTCAAGGTGTGGTCTGATTTTAACCGAACCACCTTCCACCCACGCTCTCTCCATCAACTTCTGTCACACAGTCTTGACTCGTCCATATTGCCTTTCTCTGCTTTCCCCGTTGGCCTCGACGCGTTTCAGGAATATGAGCGTGACCACGCCTCCTACGATGATTCCCTTCGCCACTTCGCGGAAGAGTGTGACCAGCTGCAGGGATTCCACGTTATGGTCTCAACCTATGACGCATGGGGAGGATTTGCTACTGGGATCTTGGAAAGCGTGCGAGATGAGTTCTCAAAGGCGGGGATCTGGGTCTATGGGCTTGGAAACCTAAGCCCCGAACCGTACGAGAATCTGGTACGGAAAAAGAAGCATTTGTTGTTTTCGAGTTTAGCTTCAATGTAATGGTGCCAATCCAACCTCACGTGTTTTTGCAAACATTAACATAGAGAAAAAGTCAGATGGAGCCTATTAACGAGGCCTTGAGTATGGTACGACTGGGAGAGCTAGCTTCCGTATACGTTCCGCTGCGAAGAGAATGCTTGGATGTGCCCTGGCCAAAACTTTCCTTCAATGTTAGTTAGACACCTTAATCATGCACATTGCATTTTTAGCTACGATACTAGAACGCCTTTCTCTTTTATACTGCATTCGATAGCCGAAGCTCCTCTATCATACAACCGCAGTCTTGTCTGCGGCAATCGAAACTGCATCCCTACCCTTCCGTACACGCCAGGACCCCACTAGCATGGGACAACTCGCAGGGCTCTATAACTGGCGCAGTAGCATACCCCTCGCCTCGCTATCAGTAGCAATGCCGCTCGGTGACGCCGAGCACTTTCACAAATCAGATATCAGAAGTCTAACGACAACCAAAAAAGAGGACCCATATAGCCAGTCACTAGTAATCCGAGGCTTGGAAAAGAGGTCAGTTTTAGTTGCCTTTATATTATGATGCGGAAAGGCCCATAGGATATTAACTTGATGGCTTTAGCGATGCGAAAAAGAGGTTGGAGGAACTGCAAGACCAGAATGAGGCCATATCGGCAGGGTAAAGACCTTTCTAGCCTAGCCAACCGTTTCCTATTGTTGAAGCATGCTTTCACCAATTTGTAGGCAATTGGTGCACACTGCTTTTCCGACTGCTTCGCCATATCCAAAAATATTCGAGCAAGACACTAGGTAACGCATTGCTTCAAGACACGTTCACATGCTTTCTCTACCACCCCTCCTACCTTTTTTTTAACCCGGAGTGTTTTTTTTTATTAGTCCTCTTCCTCAAACATCTGTGGCAATGCTTACACGTTTGGCCGCCTCAAACACTCTGGCACACAACACCGCCTCACTTTTACGGGCCATCAACGAGGTTAACTTTAGCGCGCATGTAGAGTATAGAACGGATTTGGAGAATTCAATTGGGGAGGATGAATGGAGAGAGGTGAAAAGCACTCTGGCCGATTTATTGGATGCCTATCGAGGAGACTGAATATGAGGCGTGTGGCTCATCTGTTTCAGCGCCTTGTCCAATTTGCGGGCAGGGGGCTAGATCGTAAGGGCCTAGCGGGGATGGCAAAACGAAGGTGGATAGGGAGGATGCGGGAATGTGTATGGACTGTTTTGTTTAGGCTGCGTCTTCACTCTTGTAATGATGTTACATATACTTGCATGAGTTTGTCACGACGGATTTCGTGGCCTTGGGCCGAAAGCAAAGAGGAAAATGCTATCCATCCATTCTGCGCCACACTTCTATTTTTAATTTGGAAATAACTCCTAATAAATAGGATTCCGTTAGATCATGCGTTATTTTTGGAAACTTGCTGATGGAACCCGTGAAACCTTCATGCGTAATGTAGCTTTGTGGTTCCCTTTTTCTCTGTCCCCCTCTTCTCTCTTTTTCTGCTGGCTGCTGTTGGCTCCTACATATTACCTCCGGTAGGGCATTTACCTCTTATCTACAGCGTCATTTCATCAGAGTTGAGCTTCCACATCGATTCACTCCAACCATTTTCCAGCTATTGGCTTCAGTCTACTTCTCGATTGATTTCATGCGAATACCGCCAGAGAATAATGTTCGGCGGCTTTTGCCTCTTCACTTTGCCGCATTCACTTTCCTCACCGCGCTTCTCCTGCTGGTCTCGAGAACCGCTCGCATTCAACAATCCTCCGTGCGGCCATTCCCATGGCACCTCCCACTTAACACCAATATGGACGAGCATTTCCTCAGTGTCGAATCTGTGCCCGAGGAAAGAAGAGCAGAGAACAAATGGATCATTATTATAGATGCCGGGTCCAGCGGGTCCAGAGTGTGGGTGTACGAGAATAAATTGGGCGCGGCGCAAATCCATGGCGAGGTGAGAGGACTGGAGAACGTTGGCTTCAAAAGCACAGAGCCTGGTAAGTGGTTATTATGTTTTGAGGTCATGGCTTAATTCTAACAATTGTTTTATATTCGTACTTCCCCTCCCTCTTTGTTTGAATTATGCCACCAGGCCTTTCCTCGTTTGCTCAACGCACAAGTGAATTAGCTAGGCATCTCCGCCCCCTGCTCGACTTTGCCCAGCAACTTATCCCTTCCGCCGATCTCCCATCCACCCCTATCTATGTCCTCGCCACCGCTGGGCTACGCCTACTCTCCCCCAATCTGCAGAGCCGCTTGCTCCATGAGACATGTATGCTGATTCGACGTGAATACCCCTTTCACCTTCCCGACTGCGGAGAACACGTACGCGTGTTAACGGGAGAAATGGAGGGGATCTATGGCTGGTTGGCCGTCAACTACCGGAGCCTGCTGACGGGCGGAGAGCGGGCCAGCATTGGTTTTGTGGACATTGGAGGAGCCAGTGCTCAGATAGCCGTTGAGCATGAAGACGGCGAGGAGGTACGTATACCTCTAGGGGGAAGGCGGGAGCAAGAAGTGCGCGTGGGGTCTGTGTCGCTGCTTGGGTATGGCAGCAACGAGGCACGTCGCAGATATGTCCAAGAGCTGATCACGGCCACTTCGCGCGACGGGGCGGCAATACACGATCGAATTCCCGACCCGTGTTTACCGCAGGGCGTGGTCACTTACGAGGTGAACGTTGTGCTAAGCGGCACGGGTGATTACCGCCGCTGCCGCCGCCTTGTCTCCCGCATGATCAAACGCATCTGCCCCGTCAGCCTGACACGGGAAAGCGCGCAGTGCAACGCGCTCGCGGCGACCTTTGCATCGATCGAGAAATTCATTGGGATTTCGGAGGTGTATTACGTGGCCCGCGCCCTCGGGCTCTCGAAATACGAGCGGGAAAAATTCGAACTGCAGACCGCCTACACGTGTGCATCGAAGCGTTGGATAGCGGCCAAGGCGGCGAAAGCGGAGGGCCACGAGAGAACCCTGTGCTTTAGGGCGGTGTGGGTCTCGGAATTTCTAGAAAAGATTAATAAGGGCCGAGCTCTGGCCGAGAAAAGTCGGCAGGACGAGAAGAAGAAGGGACAAAGGGGAGCGACGGGAAGGGGTAGAGAGCGAACTGTTGCGCTGAAGCTGGATATCTTGGGCGATGTGAGTTGGACGCTGGGCGCAGCCATTGTGCATATATACAAGGCCAAGCCTGCATCTGCTGCGCCCCCCTCCACCTCCTGGGCATTCCTGCAGAGACACCATAGAACCATTCTTACCTATAGCCACGAGTATCGAACACCCTTACTCTCGGTTGTCTTCTTGGCAAGCGCGGCGGTGAGCGTGTGGATCTGGTGGTATGTCCGTAGGCGCCGCAGGGCAAAGCGGAGGTCTACGAGCGTGCCAGCGTGGGTCGACGCCATGTGCGCCTCGAAGGGCAAGGGAGGCCGCGTGCTGCCGCGACAGGCTGCCAACGGGCTGACGATCAGAGCCATGAGCAATACGAACTTGTGTGGTAGTGCGAACCCGGGGGAGAAAGAGAAGCCGGCGGGGGGTTTCGTACTGCCGAGCATGATCATGTATTCCAGCTAGTGCCCCAGCTCTGGGCGGGAACCCTTTGCTTGGACCTGTGTATATTAAATGTAAATACTCCCCTGAACCACTCCTCCATATACCATTTCCGATTGCCGAAATAAAGATTCTCCCGGCCTGCAAACCTTAATTTGCCGGATGTTTCTCCTACGGCTCAAGCGGCCCAACAAAACGGTCTAGAAGGCCGGGAACTCGCTGGCCCACGGGGAAGGCCACGGGGGAGGAAGGAGAGGCCAAGCGCGTGGTTGAGCACGGCCACGGCGGTGAACAACGCCATCGCGCCAGCATGGGAACAGCTCACCGCCACGGACCAAATATCCTCAGCGGGTGGGCGGGGACGGGGGGTTTGAAAAGTTAAGGTTTTTCTTAGAAGGCTGACGCCGCTCTGATTGGTGCAGGCGACCACGCGAAATCCTCGCGTGTATAATAACCTAACTTCTTTCCCTGCTATTTCAACATGATAGCCCTCTCAATCCCATCTCATTAATAGGCTCTCCATCTTGAATTGCCCTTCCTACTTGCCCTAGTAGTGCTCAATCTAAATCCCCCCATCCGCATCCCCCTCTTCCCCCCTCCTTTCCCGCCCCTCTCCTCTTCCTCCCCTTCTCCTCGCTTCCCCATTTATTTCCTCTTTGCCGCCGTGTCATGTCAACTTCAGACCCCATTCTGAAATCTGGTAGCCTCTACCGACCCAACCAGCATTCCCTCATTGCATGGCGCAGGCGCCACTTCACCCTGACCCCCACCCATTTGCGCTATCACAAGTCCGTGCTGGACCCGCTCCCCGCCGAGCTCATTGATCTGTCCTACTATGCCGCCTGCGAAATCGACTTGTCGTGCCGGCGGCCCTTTGCTTTCCGGCTGGAGCCCAGGGACGAGAGAAACCAGAAGCAGTGGGTGCTGTGTGCGGAAACACGAGAGGAGCTGGAGGACTGGATGCGCAAGATAATCCCGTGTTTGGGCGCAAGAAACATTATCGATGTGGTGCTGGACCGCATGTCGCTGTCAAGCTATAACCCGCTTTCGCCCATCGGCAGGGAGAGTGAGGAGAGCGGGGGGAAGGAGGAGGGGGAGGATGCATCCTCGGGTGAAAGCTGCATCCCTCCTTCCCCATCGTCCTCCTCGTCCCTCTCCACCCTCTCCTCGGCAAAGATCGCGCCGCCTAGGCGAATCCAGCCGGATCCCTCCCGCCATTCCCGCCACGTCGTCTCCGCCGGCTCCCCCTCCAGCTTGGCCTCACCTCCGCTTTCTCCCATCCCATGCTCACTTTTGGCCGTCAACACGGAGAGGTACTCCCTCGACTCCAGGCTTTCCCAATGCGGCGAGATGTCGATCCAACGACCCGATTTGATGCCGAACCCTTCCTTCTCTTCGACCCCCTCCACCTCCATAACTACACCACCCTCCTCGCTGGCCTCAAGGCGTAGCTTATGGCTGCCGCCCGTGATCGACAGGGATCCGCAGCATTCAAGCAACGACTCCGAATCTGTCAAAGTACCAACCACCCCTCCTCCAATCGGCTCTCCTCCCCTGACCAGCTCCAAGAGAAGCAGGCGGCTAAGTCTAGCGATCATGTTTGGAATATCATCCGTTACCCCGTCGTTTAATTTTTAATTGACATATCATTAGTCTATTATGCTTCTTCCATATATCTATATATTATCCACCTCTATACATAGAGCTCGCTTCTTTTGCATTGCCTGTATACTCGTCTTTTCACTATCTTCTAACGGCTCCTCCATCGGAAGAGGGACCTTGTAACATAGTAATTTGGCCACGCTTTCATGCCACCTCTTTCCTCGGATGATTTATGGGTGAATTTCTCATGCATTCACACCTTTGCACTCAAAATAAAGTCTTCGGTGATAATAGGAAAAATAAACAATATCCCAAGAAATACATGTCTATAAAGTCGAAGCGAAAAAAAAAGTCTATTTGCCACCCTCAACCTCGTCATTGCTTGCTCTATCATCATCCAGAGTGCTCTCCTTTTTCGTCTTGGGCTCCGCGGATCCTCTTTCCCCTCCACCCATCTTACTGATCCACGATGCAACCTCCGCTTTTGTCACCACCTCCTTACGGCTACTCTCCTGCCTTCGTTGCTCTTCCTTTCCATGACTCTTCTCCTCTTCTTCAAGCTCCTCTAGGATCCCTGCTTGCGTTAACACCACATCAGCCACCACGGTCGGATCCTGACCGCCCTCTACGATGCGCGAAATAATCTCATTAATTACATCTGGGGGAACTTGCCCCTCTTGAAAAAGTGCATTTATTCTGTCTTTTCTGTCCTCTGGCTCCTCCTCTTTTGCTTTCTTTTCGCCCTCCTGCTCTTCCTTCTCTCTAACGCTCTCCTCAGCGGTATTATCACTGGAAATCACGCCCCTGGTTTTTTCCACGCCCCACCTTTTTTCCGCCTCTGCGATCTCATCGTCGACCACGATGGCACCACTCTTCACCCATTCCTCCACAGCCTCCACCGCCACTCGAGGGTTCTGCTTGAAGTTCATCAGATATCCTTGCAATGAAGCCATGGAGAATTTTTCGTCCGGGATCTTTTCGGCAAAAGTATCGGCAAGGAGCGGGTCAGGCAACTCAGGATAGAATCGGCGGAATAGTGCACCAGCCTGAGTAGAGGTGGCATTGGTAAAGTGGATTCGAACATCTATGCGGCCAGGCCGGATCAGAGCCGGGTCAAGACGCTCAATATGGCTAAGGAGGGGGGGAATTTAAACAAGTGAGTGGAAGGGTGGAGAAAGAAGATAAAGCTTAAGAAACACCAAAAAGTGGATGGGAATGTTACTTTGTCGTCATGCATAGAATGCGCCCCTCTTGGGCCATAATACCATCAATTGCATTAAGTAGACCTAAAGTCAAGCATTTCGTAAGAAGGGACGGATCCAAGCAATAAAACATCCACCGCTCACCCGAGAAAGTCAGGCCCTTCTGCCGCTCATTGCCCACTCTCCGTACGAATGCCGAATCCACATCTTCCATCAACAAGATACAACGACCTGGAGTCTCATTCACCAAGTCATTTATGGTCTCGTCCGTGACCCCGCGGCTCGCCAAATTCACCATGTAGATATTCAGATTGAGTACGCCTGCCAACGCGAAGATAAAGGAGGTCTTTCCGGAGCCTGGGTTGCCATAAAATAGGTATCCCCTTCGATAGGGAATGCCCCGTTCGGCATACCATTCCTCGGAATCCAGGAAATTTCTCGCATCCTTGATTACGTATTCTTTGACGTTGGGGTCTAAAATGACTGAATCCATCGGCCGTTTTGCAATCCTGTTGGCGGTATTTCTGGGCCGTTTCCAGTGGCCAAACTGGTCGGAGCCAAATACCACCGTGCGGTCCAGGTCTTTGGCAAGGAACTTGGACTGGGCCTCGCGCACAATAGAGAGCATCAGATCACGCGAAACAGCCAGGACCGAGATGGTGATGGTCTCGATAGGGATTTGAACTGGTCCTTGATTGGAGTTATGCCGAAGATGGGTCTGATCGGAAGTGTGAAAGTTGAGCCAGAGCGGCTGCCCACGATAGAAGGTAAAATGGGTCCCTAGACCATGCAGTCAAGGGTTAGGGTTGGATGTTGTAGTGACAAAAGGGTAGGGAGAAGGGAAGAAAAGCATAAGAGAGGAAACAGAAGGTGCTATTACCTGGTGCTGGAAGGAAAAACAGCTGCGGGACGGTGGTATCCAGGTTCTTTCTAAAGAAAGGAAGTCAGCTTCGAGTATGGGGTTGACAACATCTCCGCTAACTTACTCAAAAATAGGCTCTCCTCGGGTTAACGATGTCGACACCCTAAACTGCATTGCCTTCGCAAATGCAGGCTGTTCCACAAGCCAATTCAGAATATAACTGAATGCTTCATCTCGACTATCAAACACTATATTCAAATTCATGAACATCAGTTACCAAAAAAATGCACATAGCTCTCCATTTCAGTAGACCAAGGGAATGCATGTTAGCGCTTCTTACCAGCCCGAGAGACGAATCGCTTATTGAGCCAATCCGTTATTATATTGCCTAGTGTTCTGAAAAAGGCCAAGACAACTCCGACCACAAAGAGCTCCACCCCAAGAGAATAGAGATGGCCATGCAAGCTGCTGGCGATGTTTTGCACTATAGCCGAGGATTTCCATTGCATGGGCTGCATGAATATGGATGTTAGCCTTGGAACGCCGTATGGTTTCGGATGGTCCATCGTTGTAATGGAAGTGAGAACTCCAGTATTTCCGCGGTAACAAGCAAAGTGTTGCGATGGAGTTGAATAGAGTTATATGCGAACCCATATTGTCAAAAAAAAAGAGAAGGTGCAACGCTCCTGTGGAACCGTGACCAAAAACTCGTCCTATTTCTGAGTACAAAGGAGGTGAATATTTCTTTTTACTATTGCTTCCTGCCCTTCGCTATTTCCATAGATTCTCGCATTTTACTTTTTGTTTGACCGCCACCTTATTTGTCAGATTCTTGTCTTTCTTCTCCTGCAACAATACATGGATCCTTATTTTAGAGTGTTCAATCTATGGTATTCTTCATGGTAAGCGTTAAAATTCACCTAAGGGGTAATTTTGAAGTAGCGCGGGTGACCATGGCTGGTGATGACTATAAATGGAATACATCGTGGCAATGCGACTAAACCATTTTTGGAAATCGCTTATTTTAACCAACCAAGAATACCTTTTCAACCTTGCTGAAACTGATAGATTCTTACAAGAGGTTTTCCATCGTCTGTATTTCAAAAAAAAAAATACGCGTTCAAAGGCCGCAGTTTAAGAACTAGGTTCAGATATTTAAATTGGCATCGTAAGAATCATATGCAAATTTTGAATTACTCAAGCACCTACCCATCGCATCCCGCTGGTTTTCTCTGATTCTAAGTCTGAGAAATAAAACATGTACTGGAGTAAGTGGCAAGAAAAAAAAATCCTCCAAGGATTACATATTATGTTGGACGGGTAGGAGATTATCATGAGGTAAGTAAGATGCGTCATACAATTAGAAGAGCACGTCATACTCCGCCTCAACTCCTCCATAGTACCCAAATTATATTTCGATGTTGAGACCATAACGAGATTGTTTTCATAAGTTCAACAAATATGCTCAAGTATGGTTCATCCCCAAGCTAGGATGATCGTCGAGCTGTCTCTCGTCACCATATTGACTCTACGTCTGGGAAGAAATTTCGTGAGAACCAACTGAACACATCCATGTATATGCTGAAATGCCGGGCTGCACTATGTGTAAGGTTAGCTCAAGGCTGGGTTTGGGATGTGTAAATTACATAAACCAAGATGACATGCCTCAAAATTTCTCCGTATATATTCTACTGATACACTCCTTATTTCCCCTTAATCAACACACTATAGGAGAGCGTCTACGGCTACGGATGCTAACTGGAGGGGGGGTATGTAGCTACATACCCCCCCCCCCCATGTAGGAACAGCTATAGCTGTTCCTCCAACATGCCTTAGTGAGTAGTTGGCATTGGTTAGAGATGACTAAGATATAGATTGGGAATAATAGAGATTTTAAAAGGAGATGGCATATAAATGGGGGAGACTTGTAGCAATTTTACAACAGGCCTGGAGAGCAGAGATAGCATGAGCAATAAAATTATGAACTAAACGAAAAGAGAGGCTGAATACATCCATCATCAGATAAAAAAGAAACAAAATGGACAGAGGAGCATCATCACCACCCCAGCTGCCACCATCATCATAACCGGCTAATCTATCTCCAGACAGCCGCCTTATCTGTGAATCGGAGAAAACTTTACGACTTCCGTATCAAAAAATCGGGAGCGGCTCCTCGCATCTAGCGTAGAGACCTAGGGCAATAATCACCGTAATCAACCTTGTGTAAAAAAGGGTTCATTCACGGCGCAACTCCATTCCCCAATGGGGACGACTAGCCACTCGAAGCAGTATGCAGGCGAAAGTAGGCCGCAAACTCTATTGGGAGTCGTAGGGAGGGAACTCAACAGCGCCGTGGGAGAGTTTGTCAACGCCATCTGATTCAGGAACTTCTAGGGCACAACCATATACGTGAGCGGTGTTCGGAGCAGCCATCGACAGAGAGCGGGGAGAGCGTTTGACTTTACTGCATCCGCAATTCTCCGGCATTCTCACTCTATCTGACAAGTCTCCAAACCGATAATTTAGCTTTTCAAGCGGGGGCGAGGGGGTGGGGCAGAGCAGAGTTCGAGTTTCACACTTCAGATGAGATTGCTGGCGCCCTCTTCCCATGGTGAGAAAAAAGTCCAGACATAGGAAACTAGATCCGAGCTCCCACTGCTTGAGCTAAATTTGGGCCGAGAGGGAAAAATCGCTGATAGAGTTTATCGAGGAGTTAGGGTTGGGCTGTGACGAGTTGACCAAGCCTCAGTCGTTTTAGAGTTAATGCTGCGTTGATGCAAGGGGAAAACAAGCCCTCGAAGATCCGCTGGATCCTCTCCTGCTGGCTGAGCAGAGTTTCGGAACTTCACACACGACCGTGGCTGAGCCTCGCTCTCCTGGCTGAATCCTAGGATGGAGGCGTGCTATTGGCGCCCAATTGCCTGATCTCGCGGGGAAAGATGAGATTTGAAACCTTCATTTCCTTGGCCGCGCAGGTGCAGCCAAACCTCTTGAAAAAAAATGGCATAGTCCAAGAAGAAGAGGGCATGAAGGTTGACTTTGTACTAGGTTAGAGTTCTCGTCACCCTTTGTTTTTTATTTTCGGCGAACAATTTTCCAATTTTTTTTTTCACACAGGGAGTCGGGGTTGAATCTTTCTTATTTTGATATTTGACATAATCCAAAGAGGAGGGCGAGATGCAGCCCCAACCTGCTATCTAATTCCTATAGTCGCCGTTAAAATGGTCGCTCTATGCGGTTTCTCTTGGGCATAGCTTGCGAGCGTGTGCGACGCTCCACTTCCTCGCTTTCACGAGTTTATTTGGCGGTCGGTTGGCCCGTGTGGACTAGGGCCAAGTTTTGCCACCAAACCTCTTTCAATCGAGGTTCAATCCAGTAAGTTTGACTCGCTACCATCCTTCCCAAACCGATATCCTCTCCTCCACCTCCATTGTACTCTGCGCCATCGCTCCGGCTTGTTCATTGTGGAAGCTGCAGATACGGAAAATACAGGGTTACGTAAATTCATTCGCTTGTCTCTTCCGAGAAATCTGTTGTGCAAAGCGCACTCTTGAACTCTGTCTCTTGTTACAGTCTACTCTAAGTTTATTTTGTATCACGGATCGGGCACAGGCTTGTATCCTTGTAACGTGATTACATCTTCCCATCTCGCTCTCTCTTCTCCTCCTCTCCTCTCCTCTCTCTTTCTCCCTCTTTTTTTTCCTGTTTATATATATTCCTCTATTTTTGCCCCAGCTGTTGTTCTCTTTTTCTATTTCATTTCCTTTGTTTCTCATTTAATTGGTTTTTCTTTTGTTCCGCAACCATCACACTAGGGTGATTTAGGCCAAGGACTATGCAACAGGACACCTCACAATATCGCCCGCATGATCCTGCTTCCCATTTCCGCATCCAGACAAAAAAGTATACGACCAGTCTAGATCCGCGAGGATATATCCCTGGTAAGTTGTTACCCCTTTCCCTACTGTTCCAGTGCTGGCATTCATCTCCAAGCTGTTGTCTCTACATAGTGTACGAGTATGTACTGGATGGACCTGCCGCCTCCACATTAGTAATGTGGGACAGGGAAACGGGACAGGTGCACTTCACGGGTATATGGAAGGTATATAACCATCAATCTCTATATTATCCTTTGTTATACTGTTCTCATCCCTCCCCCTTTTTTCCACTCCCTTTTTATCAGGCTCTGGGGAATTCGAAGGGGGATATTGCAAAGGTTATCGATTCCAATCCAGGACTGAATTTCAAAAAAATCCGCGGGGGCTACCTCAAGATCCAGGGAACATGGTGAGGGTTGGATGAATTCACTGGCAAGAGTAGCCCTTTTATCTAATGCCTCTCTAAAGGATCCATTATCACGGTGCAAGATTCCTCGCCCTACGCACTTGCTATGCAATTCGACACCAGTTGATCCCGCTCTTCGGCCCCACATTCCCTGATGAATGCGTTCACCCCTCGAACCCCGAGTTTGGATGTCTAGTCCTCCCCGATCTCCTGGTCTCCTCGGCCGTTCTGCCCTCTTCCACACCATCGTTATTTCAGAATACGCATACGTTCGATATAGTTGATAATAATAAGAAATGTACCATCCGTGATCCAAGACGCTCCTCTCCAACTTTCCCTCACCGTTACCGCGCATCCCATCCCTACTTGCCTTTCCCCACTACACTAGCAAACCCCACCAATATTATCCAGCCATTGCATAGCATGCCCACGATGTCCCCATCAAGAAGCAAGCACTTCTCTCCCAGAGGGATGGAAATGCTGCTGAACAATGAGGATGAGCGATCCAAACAAAATCCGACAGAAATGCTAAGATCATTCTCAGCTCCTGTGTGCTCACGAGAGTCCAGCGTCTCTTTCTCGTGCAATAGCATGATCTTTCCGTCGGGGCAGGATATACCCATGATGGGGGAATCCTCTCAGCGTGCCCGTCCGTCCGTGCGATTTGTGCCAGAGAGCATGGAGGGAAATGACCGAAGAGATACTATGACATGCTCTTCCTTTTTGGAACAGCTCTCGAGAGAGCAACAGCGGGGCGTGATGGGCCGGCGCGCATCACTTCCACAGAGAATACAATTCGGAGGAAGAGATTATCGGGTTGTGTTTTTGTAAAATATTTGTTTCTGTTTGATTGTCCTGTTTCTTCTCGTGAATCTTGTTTCCCAGTTATGTTGGTGTTTTTCTACTGTTATTTTTGTATATAACCTGTAAGGAAAGAACTCCTCCTTGTCTTCTGCTTTTATTTAGTACTTCGTTTTGATAAGTTAATGTTTAATTTTTATTCTTTCTTGTTCACATACACACATATATATCTACGCGTATAATATGTGTGTGTTTATTTATTTATATATTTATTTATACGCTTTTGCTTGTTTTCTCTCTCCCTCCCTCCCTACTTTTTACACTTTTGGCGCGTTTTTCCTTTTTTTCGATACTAATTTAATGCTAATGCTTGAATATCCCTTACATATCTTAATTATCCATTCTGGGATACTTTATTTTTCCGACTCGTATTCTAAGAGAATATTCTCATCTCAGTTTCAAAGGAAGATCCGGAAAAAGTAGAAGAAGCAGAAGAAGTGGGAGAAAACGTAAACTCTACCATATTTTATATGCCATTGCTCACGCCATGCCAGCGCCGGTGACATCCAGCGGTGACCATTCAGCAGAGCCGTCCCCTTCCATGCTCGCTCCGCCTACTGGCTTATCTCATGCAGCTAGCTCGTCTGCACTGTCTGTAGCCATTCATCACGGCCATCATCAGCATCCACAGATAGAAACGCTCCAGCAAAAGGAGAATGAAACCTTAAGACGAGCTGCATCGGCGACGCAATTAGGAGGACAACGAAAAAAAAGTGTAAGGGATTTTGAGTTTGGACGGACGTTGGGCGAAGGATCTTATTCAACGGTAAGCACATTTCCCTTCTTCTTTAGCCCCTCTTTTGCATTTTTATTGCCCCTTTATTTGGCGGCCGCTTTTTTAATGCGATGATGTAAAATGAGAGCTGAATTGACATTTTCTCTATCCGATCTGAAATGGCGACTCAGGTCGTAAAGGCGATTGATCGCGAGACAGGTCGTGAATATGCAATCAAGATCCTTGACAAGCGTCACATATTAAAAGAAAAGAAGGTTAAATATGTCAACATCGAAAAGGAAGCACTCAGTCGATTGCACCATCCCGGGGTTGTGCAGCTTTACTATACCTTCCAAGACCAGAGCAGTCTATGTAAATTTCGCAATTATTGGTGATGCCGTGGATTGTCCTGACTTTTTTTATCATTAGACTTTGTATTAGAGATAGCTAGAAATGGTGAATTGCTGACTCTGATAAAAAAGGTATTCATTTTCATGTGTGCCAGCGGTTTCTTTTTTATATCGCATATATTCAACCTTTTTCTCCCGATAACAGCGCAAGACATTCAGCCTGCCACTGGCGCAATTTTACGCTGCGCAAATTCTCTCGGTCATCGAATACATTCATTCTAAAGACATACTTCATAGGGATGTTAAACCAGAAAAGTAAGCGATAGAACTGTTCATACAGAATTCATTTTTTTTCCTGGACTTTCAACCTGGACTTTCAACCTGGACTCTATTTATTAGTGTATTATTAGACGATAAGATGCATATTAAGATGACGGATTTTGGAACTGCAAAGATTTTGACGGAGGGGAGGACGGAAGAGGTTGTGGCAAATGAAGGTATCCTCCAATAATTTCCTAATTCTAAGCAAATGGGTGGTGTTTGTTAATCGCGTTTCTCCTCTTCACAAGGTGGTAATCAAAGGGCAAGGTCTTTTGTTGGAACTGCGGAATATGTCAGCCCAGAGCTTTTGACGGAGAAATCTGCGTGTAAAGCGTAAGTCGTCCATTTTTCCGCTCCATCTGATGTAAACTTGAGCTTTTCCTATTTTATAGGTCGGATTGGTGGGCGCTTGGCTGTATTATCTACCAGATGTTAGCAGGACGGCCTCCCTTTAAAGCGCCTAATGAATATCAGACATTTCTTAAAATTACCAATCTTGAATACGATTTCCCAGATGGATTTCCGGATGTAGCTAGGGATCTTGTGCAGAAAATTTTGGTAATTGTGTCTCTTCTATGGAAATTCAGAATACCAACCCGTGGTATCCAACCATCATCTCACCGGCCCATTTTCCTTAAATTTTCATAGATCTTGGACCCTTCACAGCGTCTCGGAAGTATGGAAATGGGCGGTCCGGAAAAGCTAAAAGAGCACCCATTTTTCTCTGGCGTTCACTGGGCAACTCTGTTTCTTGACCCAGTGCCGGAGCTCCTGCCCGTTCAAGACGAAGATGATTTGAATGAGGGTACAGAGGAAGCAGAAGAAGGGCTGTTTGCCGATATACCAGTGCATGAGCCTGACCCGTTCTTACCGCACAGAGGGGCCGCCAGAGGGAAAAAACAGCGCAGCCTATCTCCTACGGGTGCCGGGCGGAGGTTAGAGGGATTGAGTGAGGAAGAGGAGCTGGAAAAAGGGGGAAGAAGGGGAGAGCTACTCAATGGATATTCGTGTGCGGCAGCCAAGCAAGAGGAGACAGAATGCCGATTAAATGAAAAGCAAGGTACGGGCGATGGTGAAGGTGAAGAGGCAGAGGGTGATTATTCGTCTGAGAAGGAGGCAGTATCAAAGGAAGCCTGGCGATCCTACCTACTCCCCAAGGAGCGGGTGGTGCGCACAGGAGTTTTGATCCAGCGCAAATTCTTATTTTCAAAGAAGCGCTTCCTTGTGCTGACAGATCATCCTCGGCTGCTGTGTCTCGACACAGAGAAGCTCAATAAAAAGGATGAGATTCTGGGAAGCGGAGGAATTATGCCGGAGCTGAAGGGGCGAAAGCATTTTTGTATTCGGGCGGTAAGTGTTTCTTTACCGATCTTAGTTCTCACACTCTGGGAATCAAGCTCTAACCTTGATTGCGCATGTTATTCTCTGCTTGGGTTAGATGAACAAATCGTACCGATTTGAGGATCCTCAGGCAAAAGCGGATGAGTGGGTTCATGCCATCAATCGAGTGCTGGTAGATCACAGTGCAAATTGGATTAATTAGAGGATTCCAGGTCGTTAAAGGGAAAAGGTGTAAAAGAAAAGAGCGTATAACTAGAGGCCTTACACACCATCTTCTCATGTTCAACTCTCCTTTTTCTCTTCTTTTTTTTTTAATTCCATGTATTTTATTTCATAACTATAACATTTACTTTTCTGTTATTCAATGGAACCTTTTTTATGCCGTGTTCTCATACATGTTATAAAAATTTTTATATAGATTTTTTTTTAATTTCATGTTTTGATAAAACACCCCCCTTTTCTCTATAGCACGCTTTCTTTTTTTTGAAAACCCTGTTTGTTCATCGTTTTCCTATATTATGGCACATTAAACAGCTTAGCTAAAAAACAGTTCCTCGGTCTTGAGTGATTCAAGGACTTTACAGCTATATCTTGCCATTTAACTCGTCAAGAATGTAAACTGTTTTTTTTTAGCTAAGTTTTCTCGTGGTCTCTGTAAAGTTGTTCGTATCTGTGGATGAGTATTCGAGGTTTATCTTATTGAACTATTTTCAAACGTCACCGACTCTCATACACGCATAAACGGTATGCCTTATGATTTACCCACCTGCGTTCCTTGCGGTTAAGCCTGGACAACTAGGCCAGCTCTTACAGTCTCTCTCATCTGAGGTGATACGCGATCACTTAAGTGACAGCTGCTGGATATAATGATATCTGACACTGTCGACTAGTCTTAATGAGAATAGACTTTGATGCTCTTACCTCCGGTAAGCTTACCCCTTCCACCGGCATATTACAACCCTTAATTATCCCGTTTCCAAAAATCCAAGTTCAAGAGTTAAATTGAAAACATACAGTGTTTATTGGAATTATTGTATAGAAAAATAAAAAAAAACTACTAAGTGGATAAGACTGAAAGAAATAAACCTTTATCAGTGGAAATCTCCTTACTCTAAAAACTATATTCAAAGTATCTTTCGAGAGAAATAGAATATATATTACCAATGGACAGATGAACGAAAAAAAAGAAAAGACAGACAAACAGATATAGTTATATAAACAGATATAAATTAGCAGTACTGCACAAGCTAAACTAACTAATTACGAAAAGAGAACGGCACAAACATTCGAGTGCCCGTGGTTTTTTGTCCGTCCCCATCGGTTACGCCCGACACCGCTGATCCGGGTGCCTGTTGCTGCCCATGCTCCCCGCCTCGGAGTAGATCACTCTGAGTCGCGAGGGGACGCGATTTGAGTGCTGCTGTGAAGCTCGGCTTCAGACTGTGGATCTTTGGAATTTTGCTTGCGGATTTCACTAGCTCCTCCGCCCCTCCTTTCCCTTCCATTTCCGATGCAGAGCGCTTTACCAGTGAACCCACCTTGGTTTGCAGCATGTTTCCAGTGCCGATGCCCTGGTGATTTGTGGTGTTTGCAATGTTCGAGATATTGGTGCTGTTAGTGTTGTGTTGTTTGCCACCGGTAGGAGGACGACGCTTGGCGCGGGCAGATTTCGCAGGGGAGGGAGAGGCGAGTGCCCATTTTGGAGTGAGGTGTTGTTGAGCGAGAAGGGAGGTGCTGATCAGGGGATTGTAGCCTTGATTTTGCGGGGACGTGAACGAGATGTCTTGTTGGGATTGCTCGATGGTGCGTGGATCGTCCAAAACGGATGATTTATCCCCCACATCTCCCCTAACCCTAATCAAGTCAATGAGTAAACGCTTTCGAGGCGGACACTTAAAATGGAAAGAAAGAGATATCTTACCCTCTAGTGTCGACTTCCATCGCCTCAGTTTGAGTGTATCTTGAGGTGGTGTTCGCGATTTTCTCTAGGTCAATTCCAAAGAAACTTAGAACCGAATCGGCCTCCCTGTACGCGCAGTCACGAACGATCTTGGTAATCTTCTCAACTGCAGCGCTCACGGCTTCGAATTGCTCCGAACTTAAGCCGACGCTAACCCTCGAAGCATGACTCCCATCTATCTCCACATTTGTTCTGGTGGATGGCGGTGCCTGAGGATCTTTGTGGGCAGCCGCCATCACAGCTTCTACGACGGCAACCTTGATTGCGTCCAATTGGTCAACGGTTACCGGATTACTAACTGCCTCCAGCTTCGCAGTGATCTCTTTAAGTGAACGCTGGACGGTTCCAAAGTGTTCCCCGAGCGCAGTGGTGTTATCAATGCTCTGAAGTTGCTTTGAAATTGCGTCTAATTGTTGGGTGATTTCCACGGGTTGGCTTGGTGCATCACTCTGCTCTGGGCTGATCAATTGTGATTTCGCAACAGACTCCTCAATAAGCGTGCGTAATGCTTGGAGGGGCGCAAGCGCGTCAGCCACAGTTTGCTGAAGTAGCTCTGTTTGAAGATTAGTCATTTTCGACACCTCTTCGTTATTCAAATCCTCCTCAGCTCCTGTCGTCACTTTCAAAGGGCCATTGTCTTGGTGGGGAAGCTGTTCCATCAGGCGTTCGAGGGCGTTCTTAATTGCTCCAAGCTGAGTTTGCGCTGCAGTATCAAGGGTGGCGTTCATACGCTCCACGCGTTCACTGAGATCATCAATTGCCTCCTCAATTCCACCAAGTTGCTCCGTGGCGGCAGAACGAATGACTGTGCCCATCCGGTCTACTTTGTCGGTCAGGCTCTCGATTACGCTGCGGAATTTTTCGATCTGTTCTTCGGTTTGGGTCGTCGGTGCGGCGATCTTTGCTTCCGCTTGATCACTATTTTCGTGCACAGAGGCTGGGGTGTTTGATTCATCTTGGGCCTGCATTGGCAGTTTCTCTAGGATCTTCTCCAGCCCTTGTTGAATATGCTGGAGGCCAGAAATATCGTGTTGTGACACATTCTGTTCTACTGCAGCTTTGAGGGAGGATGCCTGCTCAGTTATTGAATTCTTGATCTCCATTAGAAGGTCGATTAATGGTGACTCGTTGGTGGCAGAATGGTTGCTTGAAATATACTCGAGTTTCTCAGATATATTTCTCATGGTGGCCCGGAGCTCCTCAAATGCGCTGCTGTTTTCCATTGCTGATTTGAGCGAGATGGCTTGTTCAGCAAGCGAGTACTTGATTTCAATTAGGTGATCAATGGCCGTGGCCTCGTCGTCACTTGGAGAGGGTGATGATCTTGCAGACGTCAGCTTTTCGGACACCTCCTTGATAGCCTCTTTCACGGCTTCCATATGCTCTTTTATCTCGGCAGTACTATCAAGAGGCATTGGGCCGACATTTTCATTTGATTCCATTCTAGATTCTTTCCTCTCCTCCAGCCACTCATGCATCGGAAGGGTAGCATTCATAAGTTTCCCGATATCTTCCCTGATCTCACGCAGGGTCTCATCAAATTTGGAGGCTAGTTCATTACCTTCCTCATTGCCTCCACCCATTGCACTCATCTCTATTTTCTTTAGTGCCTCGGCCATGGTGCGGATCTGGTCTCGCATGGATCCATCCTCCTCGGTGTTCTTTGTTGCATTTGCGAGAGCGGCCACTTGGCTCAGGATCGCTGAAGACGAATCACTGAGTGCTTCGCGCATAGAACCAAACCCGTCGTCCAAGGAAGCTCTCATCTGCTGCATGTGCTCGGCCACTTGCGTGAGCTCTTCGATTTTTTTCTCGAGGCTCTGGAACAAAGGTGCGGCAGACAACTCGGGGATCAGGTTGCTTTGCACAGAGTTGGTTACCCCATCAACAATTTCAGATGCAGCAGGAAGAGCAGAGAGTGAGCTGGAAATGGTGGTAAGGGTTTCTTTGAGCTGGGCAATATCTCCAGAGATGTCGCTCTCTTTTGACACTCCAGCAATATGCGATACCGACTCGTTAAGGGAATCAAGGCGTTTCAATAGCTCGCTGGTGTCAGTGCTCGTTTCAAGACAAGCTCTAAGTCCGTCTATTGCTTCTAACACTGGCGCGCGATCTGCCGCGCGATCCATAGTTGTGGTGAGATCTTGGTGAAGATTGACAAGGTGGTCACGGAGATCGTGCTGTTCTTTCATCAGCTCAGTAGACCGGCTGTCCATAGATTCCATGGTTCTCTCGAGGTTTTGAAGTATAGGAAATGTGCTCTCCATAGCAGGCTCTTTGCGTTCGGTTCGGTGACTGGGTGAAAATTTCTCTAGAATGAAATCGTGAAAGGTCAAAATAAAATAAATTTAGTGCGTGTTTCAGTAAACTAGTTACCCTTGATAAATGTCTGTAACCTAAGGCAAGTGCCTACCGTGCATCCTAAAGCACGGATTGCTTCAAACGATAGATTCTCAACCATATCCCACGTGTTAACCTGCTCTCTTACAAAGGCCTCGGCGAGTTCGGACGAGAAACCGTGCTCTTTCAACCAGAGAGCGATCTCACTAGAGTCTAAATCTAGGGATTAATATCTCATTAATATTTCCGAAAATAAGGGATAGGTACCATTTTCTGCATCGTTCTCGATGGTGTTGAACACAGTAGAGGGCTCCTCGGAATGTTCCTCAGTGTCCTCGTCCATCTCCGCATGCTCGTCATCTTCCACAGTATTCTCATTACTCTCTTCTTCTCTCTCAGGTTCGCTCTCTTTTTCTTCGGATCCTGCCGATGTACACGGGGTGGAAGCAGCAGTACTTTCCTCAGTACATTCAGCATCTTTCGTTTCTATCGGCGAATCCTCTCCTTTATCTGTATTTTCCTCCTCGCTCTCGCTTTCTTCTTCGCTTCCGCTGCGATAGCAACATATTAGTAAAAAAGTGCAAATATAAACAATATTTTAAAAATTAGCCAGTACCTTTCTTCTACAGTTTCTTTCTGCTGTTCAGCAACATATTGTCGGAGGTCTTCTATGATATCCGCATTCTAGAAGATAATACATGACGATAAGGTTGTGAAAAAAGTAAATTAAGCAGAATTTTCGCGTATATACCTTCTTATTACCACTCTTGATGCCTAGTTGCTATAGATAAGAGGACAGAAGTATAAATGTGTTACGCGTTTTTGCTCCGATGTGCCCAGGAAAATATACGCTAGAGCATTCGATTCAACCTACCTTACACAATGCCTGTAATTCCGCCCGCTTCAATTTAGGAAGCTTGTCTAGGTCGATATCAATCATTGTTGCGATTTAATTCAGCATGAGTTGTAGAGAGTAGTTTTGATTGATTTGAGTTGCAGCTGAAATAAACGATTGCGTATATAGTAATGGAAATGGAGAGTAAATAAGAAAAGGCCAAAGGTAGCAGAGAAAATGACCTTATAGTTAGTGGAGGTATTATCGAGTACAAACAGATATGTGTATATGAAACAAAATGGAATCAAAGTAGGAAAGAAACGCGTTGGCAATTTTTGGCCTCTAAAGAATCAATGGAATGCACGGCGAGACGCGTTTGCATTTTTTAATTTTTTACATCAATAAAAATCGATGTTTAAGGTTAAGAGCTCCTATTGAAATGAAACAAGTCCTTAACGAGGAGCCAATGAAACAGACCGCATACATACTCGCATTTGAATAGGGAAGTTGGTAAAGAAAATCCGGTACTAGACTATGAGAGCCGCAAGCCAGACGTCTCTCCATCCAATCGTTCCAATTGACTATGTATCCCTTATCATCACTTATACTGTAGTGAAGAGGTTTTTGTTCCTTTAAATTTTCTTTGTATTATTCGCAGCGGCTACCGTCAATCCTTTGAAGGAGAAAACGTCCGTAAATTGAGTGTTGTAAACATGACGATGCATAGTTGTTGAAAATGCGTACCTCTCCAAAGATCAAACCCAGGATTCACATCCACTAGAGATGGAATTGCCGCAGAATATTCCCTTCATTTATAAAAAAAAGTATTTAGGAGCAGCATTTCTACGCATTTATTAGTTAGGAGCCAGCTCTGAATATTTTAAGATTAATTGACTGAAACAAACGCAAAGTGAAAAATATTAGATGAAAGCCAAACAACTCTCGAGATACCACAAATTAAAAGATGGCTGGTAGTTTTGCATCCCAGTTCGAAGGAAGCTTGAATCCAACAACGTGAGCCATGACAGCGGCCGTATCCATGTTTCGCAGCTGGCCTTTGATTTCGTGAGGCTTAATGCCGGGGCCTCTGGCGGCAAAGAGGACGTTGATTTCGCTAGGCATGATGCCTCCGTGGCCTTTACCCAAACCGCCGTGATCGCAGGTTACCAATACAAGGGTATCCTTGCTCTTGCCACTCGTCTCCAGCGCATTTAGGATTTGTCCGAATGCGGCATCCGTTTTAGGCCACCCGTTGACATAGGCGGTCGAGTTCCAACCATGAGCATGGCCCAATTCATCCATATTCCCGTGATGGATGAAGAGGATTTGGAAATCGGTGTTTTTGATGTAGTCCACGGCTTTGGGCGTGCAGAGCGTGAAATCGTCACCAGTCTCTTTGGTCATCTTTACGCTACGCTCGATAATGCCGATGTTGACGGCCTTCCAATTGGCAATCGAAGCCATTTTAATGTCGGGGCGCTCTTTTTGCACGAGTTTGAAGAGAGAAGGGTATGGGGAATCCTCGGGGTATGGTTTAGTCTCGGCAACGGGGTTGGTAAGACCGTGCTTTGCCGGAGATACACCGTGGATCATAGATCCCCAGTTTTGAGCTACAGAAAATGAAAAATAAAATAAAATAAATATATTAGTGGAGAGAAGAAAACAGAGCGTTCAAGGTAGGGAAGCTCTAGTACCAGAAATCGTGGGGATCATAGCTTTCGCCTTGTAACTGTACGCCGATTCCTTGATAAACTTTTTGAGATTGGGAGTGTTGCCCCATTGCATGAACGCGCCTCCGCCATCGATGCCGAAGACAACGACGCGCTTGATTTTGGCGGCGGTGGTGTCAACTTCGTCGCCTAGAGATTTAGCAACGCAAAGAGCGACAAGGGTAAGAGTAGCAAGGGCTTTGAAAACCATTTTTGATTTCGGTGCTTAGCTGCCGTTCGCATTTCGTAAGATTCCCTCTCTTTTATACTTTTTAAGGTCCTGGAAGTTTCCCGTTCTTGACTTTAGGTTTGCTTACACAGTCCTAATCCATAAACATCTCAGTGAACTGAAAATAAATTAAGTTTGCAGACGCTCTTTATCCAAGGATTCAGAAGCTTCCCATGTGCCCCTTGTTGCGCATTTTCATTGCAGTAACTTCGTAATACTGAGCGATATTTGACGGTAAACAATCTCTCGCGCGAGATTTAGTAGTCAGTGCTAGCCTCCATATTCAGGTCGAGCCTTCTCAGTCATGTTAACAGAACGAGAAGATTTTCCTCGCCATCGTGAGGTTAAATATCCGATGTTGGATAGAAATACGAATGAGTTGCGACTTGATCAATCAATGGCAAAGATAAGGAATCATAAATACTCCCAGGCGCGCTTTCAACGGCGCGGCGCACATGTTCTTATGTAATGGTTGGCGTTTAGTGCTTGGAGGGTTACAGGGTTAGATTAAGTAATAAAAAATGGGAAGAAAGACAGAAATTTTCGGCTACAGCATCTAACTCATCATAGAGAAATAGCATTGCTCAACCCTGCCAAATATATCGTAACTTAGAGATAAGGTTTATTAAAGATCGATGGTGTTCTCTGTGTAATATTGCCAATTTTCGCAGAAGCATCATAACATACCTCTTTTAAATGGAGTTGAAGAACATGATGCCATCAAGTTTGTGTAATGAATCGATAAAAGTAATAGCACATTTAGAGTATTATAGGGTGGTAAATGAGGAGGGTCCTATACGGGCCAGATTTATAAAATACACTCAACCGAGCTCGAAAAATGAGCATTCTCCACCAACAAACCATGCTAAGAAGATATTGACACGCATCACATCGGCTACCACTTGTGCTCCCAAAGGGATCAACCCAGTAATACTCAAGCTTCGCCTACCGCCCTGTAGTATTGATTTTATATTTCATTAGAATTTAAATTTGAGTTTTATTAGCTCGTAACAAAACAAAGACCTAAAGATGATAAATAATATTCACAAGACTATCACTTTATTGACAACAGTTTCACCTCGAATGTCAAAGTGGCGTTGGGTGGAATGTCCGGAGGCGCTCCCCGTGAACCATAAGCCAGAGCGGCAGGAATCGTCAACTTGCGTTCTCCACCGACGGCCATTCCCTTGATACCGAGATCCCAGCCTTTGATCACTTCACCAGCGCCAAGCTTAAAGGTGAATGGCTTCCCAGACGTGTTCGAATCAAACATCTTTCCATTCTTTAGGCGACCAATGTACCGCATGCTAACGCGCTGACCAGGTTTGGCGTTAGGACCATTGCCTACCACCTTGTCTTCAATTATTAGGCCATTGGGGAGCTTTTGAACTGAGGCCTTCTAATATGAATAATGAAGAGCCATGGGTTAGGATGGCTTCTATGTAAAATCAATGCGACTAGAGGTTACCTTTGCGCTCTCGGGTGTCTTTTGTTTCTCCTCCTTTTGGGCGGGTTTGGGCGTCTCTTGCTTTCCTTTTTGCTTTTGTGCCGACTGAGGGGTCTCTTGTTGCTTTTGTTTCTTTGGTTCGGGCGTCGATTTTTCGACCGCCACGCCATTGTTTGCTTTTAGCTTCTTCGCGGCTTTCTCTGCCCCATTCGGTGTCGATTCCTGCTTCTGCTTCTTTTGGTTTACTATTACAAACAAGCATTGCATAGTTAGGCGCCAATGCAGTAAAATAACGAAAAAAATCGATGTAAATTCCCACCTTCTTGCGCTTTCTCCTCTTTAAGGTTGCCATTCACCTGTTCATCAGCAAAAGAAACGCGCCTGCCCTCTTTCTTACCCTTCTTAGCCGTAGCCTTTTCTTTCTTAATTTCCTCCATTTCTTCATCCTCCTCCTCAACCTCTTCGTCTTCTTCCTCCTCATCCTCTTCTTCCATTTCATTTTCCTCATCTTCATCAAGCTCCTCGTCGCTGTCCATGCCCAATGCCAAATCCTCATCCAGTGGTGTGTAGTTGCCAGTAAGGTAAACGGGACTTTTATCAACGAAAATACGTTAGAACAGGTGCCAGTCAAGAGAACTAGCGAGATTCGCCATCGGCAGGAAATACATACCAGTCTCCGCTTACCGAAAAAATTATCTCCTCTCCTTCTGAAAAAGTAATGTCCAATTGCTGTTGCTCGTGCTAAATAATAATAGATAGGATTCAGGATGAGCAAAATGAGTATTATATTAGTTATGGAAAGCAATATGTTCATCCTATACGCACACTTCCAGGAACCAAGCAGCAGAGAACATACTCGGACTCATCGACCTTCACCTTAACGCATGATCGTTTTCCCTTGACTTCCTCACCATATGAGGCCTATCATTGATTTTATAAATAAGAAGTCGCGTAAAAAGTCCAACAAATTCTGCGTATTTACCATCGAGACTCTGAAAGGAACCTCGACCACCTGGCGGTAAGTTTTTCCTGCCTCCACAAGAAGGCCTATTTTTTAAAAGCACGATGAAAACCCATGATGTCAGGTGAAGAGCCAATAAATCAAAATAAATAGAAGATATTACCCCAAAATCCTAGAGCTGACATGTTTAATCAAAAAATGAAAACCAAAGTGAAGTTCTAATGAAGAGGGCAAATATTAAATATTCAAAGCATTTTAGAGTTTTGTTTACCCGTGACTGTTTTTGATTTCGAAGAGCGATTCAGGCGTTTCTAAGCATATGAAGAGGAGCTGGTACTATTTAGAGCCAGACATATGTCCCGTTTTGTAAACTGTAGTTAGAAGCATATGCTTCACTTGAAAACTCTAATACCTGAAGTGACCCAAGTCAAAACTTGGGTACAGGGTAGGAATAAAAAAAAAATCCACAAGTTGAGATCTTTATTCTGTATAATACGAAACAACGATTCAATAGTGTAATGTGAAGTACACTGAGGAAGTCTAGAAATTTGCGGCACTTCATAAGCAAGCCAATTGCTTCCACCAACTGTTTGGTCAAATAGATTAGCCAGATCTATCAAGGAAGTCGTAGTCAGTATAGAGAGGAGGAAACCCAGTACACACTACTTGACAAGCAATGGTAATCAAGAGTGTGCATGATAGAGTAGGAATTTATTATTCAAATTGACTTAAATATGCATAAAGCGTAAAAAAACCTATAATCCACATATCCAAATTTCATCAAAATAAAGCCACCATAAGTTTCCTAACCTAATCAATCGCGAATTCTATGTCTATGATTTACTGGCGGAGATTCACTTCTCGACGCTCGTCTCTTGTAGCGTGAGGCTCTTTCATCTGATCTTTCGCGATAATGATGACTAGGCGGGCTACGAGATTGACTTCGATATGATCTTCTTGTAGGGGATCTGCCCCTACGGTAATAATCCCTATCCTCATAGCCTCTTCCTTTCTCGCTTGTATTATTGGGCGAAGGGCTGTCTCTTCGTCTATATGTATCCCGTTTATACTCTCGAGGGGGAGACCGGCCACGCCGATAATCGTCTTCATATCTTCTCTTCTTGTCCGACGTACCTGATCCATCACGGAGTGGAGATTTATTTCTCTCATTAGAATAATGCCGTCCATATTTCCTTTCATTCCTGTCTACTCTAGCCGCTGAGCTTTTGCTATCACTACGATGATTTCGCCTATCGCTTCGTGTAGGTGACCTTGATCTCGATCTTGATCTCGATCTTGATCTCGATAGAGCTCGCGAAGGTGACTTAGACCTAGAGCTTGATACAGATCTATCGTGTTTATGTTTATGCTTATGTTTATGCTTGTTTTTGTGCTTTTTCTTTTTATCCTTCTTCTCTTTCTTTTCCTTGCGACGCTTTTCTGACGCTTCTCCAATATCTCGCTCACTTATTTGTGCTGTCCGGCTAAACGCTGCGCTCGAATCTCGAGGCGATCCGCTTTTTAGCACTCTTTCGTCCCCTGGGAGAATTTCTGTGGTGGAGCTTCCAGCAAAATCAGAGCGATTCGTTAATCTATATGTGTAGAGGAAAAAGGAAAGGGCAAGTTAGAGAATCTCTGAAAAAATGGGCAAATGTAATTGCATTTCCCAGGCGCTCCAATCCTGATACCATACCTCCCAAAACCAATGCCATGGCTTTCCGTGGCCTCAGCCAGAGGCTCGTCCGATTCATTTAGACCTTCTGTCTCTTGCTGCAGTACGCTACGCAGTTCCTGCTGGCTTATTTGCTCTTTTGGCTGGGATGACGGCTTTTTAATGCCAAGAGCTTCTGCCATAGCTTCAGCCTCAGCTTGTTTGATTTTTGCAATCTCATCTAAATTAGCTTGATTTGTTGCATCGGTTTTGTCACGGGTATACCATTGTAGATCTTTGCCTTTTTGCCATCTATAGGGTAGGATGTGAGTGTGCTGTTTTAAATAAATGTGTGTTGAAACAAGCAACCTTCCAACAGGAGCCTTCAGCGAGTGACCAATATAGAATTCACGATATTTATCCTCCTTGACCGAATCCCAAGTAAACTAAGCGAAAAATATACATATTTAGCTAATCATTGAATCGAGAAAAAAATCGGCTTTTAATAAAAGCTCACCTGATCCCTTCCTCCTCTGACTCCTCCTCTTGATGGATGAAACATAGTTTAATAATAGTCGAATCTCTGATCAGCGAAGAGAGCTTTCAATTTTTTATTAAAAAAATGTGACGTTTAAACCGAAATAGTTAATTCAAAGCGATTTAACAAAAGTAGCAGGAACGACGCGATCCAACAATTATCCCCTAATACAATGGTTAGAGCTTCTTCATCGCAAAATCACAGTGAACTAGACGTGGTGCCTTCCACACAAAATGGTGATACAGAGTTTGACTTCTCTCCCAATCAGCCGGTCGATTCGGCTTCGGCCAGCCGATTCGCGTCACTCATCAGTTCCTACGATGGAAATTTTAGCAGCCTCAATCAGGCAATTGGACTCACAACTGAGGTGGCCATTGATTTGGAAGAATCGAATGAGGCTAATGCTGTGAATATTACTATATTCAAATCTTTTGCTGAAAGTGAGATTGAGGTTTATTGTTTCAATTTTCTGTTAGGTCCGTCGATTGGAAGACTGCATACGCACCTATATCGACGTTGATTTTCAGTTGAAGCTCCAGCAAGATATTTTAAAAAAGATTAAAACGCATCTTTCCCGAGGCGATCAACTTGTATGTAGCTGACTATTGCTTCTTTCTCTCATCGCGGAAGTTTAGCGAATTCACCACTATACTCATAATTCTAGTCTCATTTGCACGAGCTCTACGAGCGCGAGTATCAGAAGGAATTACAAGCTTACACCAATACAAACGAGAAGCAAAAATTTTCTCAAAATGCTCATATCAAAGATTTCAAGCAGAAAGTCTGGGTAAATATGGCAATCTATTGTTCACTCCTCTCTCTCTATAGACAGTAGTTGGGCATTTTTTTGCCCAACGTGCTATCCCGTCGCCCTAATAATAAAATTTAATTCTCTATTACAGGATGTCAAGCACAGAGGAGAGCCCATGCCTATTGAGGAGGACGAGGACGACGATCTCCTCTTTACATCGCAACATCAATCGCTGATGTGTCCCATAACGCAATCACTTCTCAAGGACCCTGTCACAAGGTATTCTATATATGAGCGACTTATATTTAATTGGGCAGATATTGCTCTATGTTGTATTGAACCATTATGTTCTTAAATTCTCCGCTCCATAGCACAAAATGCAGACACTCCTATTCTAAGGATGCCATCCTGGGTCTCATGCGACAGTATAACAGAGCTATGTCGATTCAGTGTCCCATCTCAGGTATTGTGAGGAACGTGGCTCTTCTTTTTTCCGCATGAGTTTTAAATTCTGAACCTTCTGAAGGATGTGAGCAAATGTTATCTCCTAACGACCTCCGTCCAGACAAATCTTTAGCGCGTCGAATTGCTCGACACCTGGCGCAGGAAGCAGGCGACGAACTTGAAGATGCAGTAAGTGTTTGTTTTTATACATGGTATGACCAGTGAATCCGGGGCACAGCAATAATATCTTTTTTTGCACGTTAGTATGAAGTTGAATAGCAAGATGCAATTCAATTATGCTAGGGGGAGGGTATTTACAAGCAAATATACCAGGGTGTACGTCTTATTCGACTTTTGCTGTAATTTCTTCACACTTCCCGCAGCCGCTGTCGCAAGCATGACTCAGAGTGTATAATAGCGAAGAGTTGAGCCGGTATTATAAGTGGGCTGTAAGAGATCAAAAAACAAATATATATTCTGCACAAACCTCAGCTCTGGGGCAACCGTAAAAAGCAAAGAAAAAAAACATTTGATATGCTCCATGAAAACCGGTATACAGAGGAGACATTTTCTTCTATCCAATTTACGCGTAGAATAACACAGCTTCCGTTCTGTTCGCACTTGCATATGTTTGCAAAGGTTGTTTGGATTGCAAAATAAGTGTTTTAGCATTTGGCTTTAAAATAAAACAACGCATCAATTATAAGAGGAAACGGCATTCCCAAGGATTGCCCAGAAAAACGAGGCCGAAAAGTGCGCATATTAGTTTGCGGAATTTTGCTGAAGCACCTGGGAAAAAATAATTAATTCTGTGCTTGTGAAATCAAGTTTCTATTGCATTCCTTAAGTCCTTACTGGTTCTCCATCGGGCAATTCCCACATGGAAATTTGGCTTCCCGCAGCAAGGCTATAAAAAGGATGGCTCTATTCCCAACATTTCTTTCACCACTTCAGCTCAGCCGGTTCCTCTCTCTCTTCCCATCCTTTCCTTTTTCCCCTTGATCATTCAAATCTGATTGATTTTGATTTTGCTAATCCATTTGATTCTTAACTTCCGTTAGGTGGCGGCCTACTCCGATGGATGACTGCTAATGTAGCTCAATCCTGTGGTTTCTTATTTGCAAGAGGCATCAAGGGTTATGAAGGAGACCCTTCGGAAGGAATCTCTTGAATCGGTCTGTGTCGATGTACGAATATAGTTTGCCTGTCAGTCTACCAGAGTGGTCTAAAATGACGACAGTGTTTCACGCGCTATGGTTGCCGAGTATGGCTAGCGCTTTGTTTTCTCCCTTACGGGATTGATGGCGTACGATTTAGAGGTAGAATCCCTGTACGAGCCATGGAAGAATTGAATCTTCACGAACCTGGAATCAATGTTGCCGAGTGGCACACGAATTACGAACTCCGATGTTTTACGGTAAATATTCAGGTTCACACTCGGAGAGAGCGCCTTTTACCCTAACTAGTCTCCTCTTTCCCTTAGGATATCTTTCGAGTAATTTACGAATTCTTTTGGAAGGACCACAGGATGTGGTGTATCACTAGAAGATTACTCACGAATCGACATGAAAATCGAATGCATGTTTCAACCAGACGGGTGTTGGACTGCAACCTAGGAATCTTGGGCAGAGTTGCTTTCAAGAGTTTATCGACCAGCATGTATCTAACCAAAGGAAGGATAAGGATAATGCTGCTGTAAAAGATCGCAATGTTTGCGAATCACTATATCTTTGTACGGATCGGGCACATCTTGGATAGAAGAGATCACGAGAACGTCTTCTTCGGTGATGGCTGATCGAACTCATAAGAATGAGGGATTGTGCTGCGGAAATGAATCGTCCTATGGCGTCGAAACGGGAAATTTAAAGAAAAAAAAAACAAAAAAAAATAGCTTTAGGTGGACTTGCTGTTGGCGGTTTTGGCTTTTGGCCCTCCCTTAACAGGGATGTGTTGCCGGTCATTGCCCCAATGGTGGGTTTGCTCTTTTTCCGAGTAAGTACCTTTTTATTGTTTTATATACTCTGGGAAAGAGAGAGGAGATCTGGCTGAAGACCCAAGGTCGTTGTTTGGATGAGGTAAGATATATTCCATTCAATTCTTATTTGATTGTGCTACGCCCTCTATATCCTTTAACTAGAATTGCGGCATTGGGTGGCGTCCTTGTCTTTTTGTACTCTTTGTTGGAAATAAATTTATTGTCACTTCAATTTCATCTCACTTACAAACAAATCTATTCGAGAGAACCAAACAGTTTATTTTTTTTTTCATGCCTTGTAAAGACAATGATGTTAAGGATAATATTGCGAATATGCTACAGTAGAGGCAACCGAAAAACAAAGATATATAAAGCTTGGCCTATGCCTTCTTCGGCTTCCCCTCAAATCTCAACGGGGTTTGAATCGAAGCCAGCGCCGTGATAGCCACCCCCAGAATCACAAGAAGTAACAACAAAATGAAGATAATTAGAATCATGTCGGGTGAGAAGAAGGTGTACTTTTGGAAGAGCCCATCGCCTGTGGAATTTCCTGGGGTTTGCTGCTGGAACAGGAGCTGTCGTGCCGTCGGCTATACAAATATAAAAAAGCGACCAAATTATGTTAATAAGCGTGGTTGGTCACCAGTGCGCTGTGATTTCATACCGTGTTTTCAGGATGCGAGGACGAGAGCATAACAACATAGTCGTCTTGGACTCGCTCACGGATCATACCAATCCAGTCGCTAACAGCCTGCTCTGTTGGCGTTTTTCCAATACTTGTTAGCAAATAGCACCGTGTCTCTATCAGATCAAGGCCTACTAACCATTGTTAGCCAAAGATTCTTTGCGGTTCTCCTTGGCCAAGGCAGGGAGAGGGAAAAAGACAAGCTGTGCGTTATCGGATGGAGGGAAGGCAACCAATCTATGTTCTGTGAACAAAGTAACATTCAATATCGAGCAATTCAAGGAGCGATGCTCTACGCGTTACCTCCTATAGTCACGATTTCAGGATTACATTGCTTCACAATCATATCCTTCAATTTAGCCATGTCTACTCCACCCATCACGTATGGAATTTCCACCTTTGTCTTCGCGTTCTTCACATCATTGCTTAGAGGTCCTGAGTTCGAAGACGCGAGATCGGAGGCATGGAGCCCTACTTGATCTGCCAGAAGCACGGTCTTAGAAGCACATGCAGCATCAATAAATGACTTTTGTGTAGCTTGAAATTGTTGTGAGGTCAAGGCCGATTGTGCCGCGAGGCTAGCCACATTGGGGAACCTTGACAAGGAAAATTAACACGAGATGAGTTGAGGAAAATCTGAGAAACACATCGCATCGATGCAATGCAATGACTCAATTTTACTCTTTAGGAGACCACATCAGAAACGGTGCTGTACCCTCAAAGGCAAGCGTCCCCGCCAAAAACGAGGCAGCGGCAAAGAATGTTGCAAGCTTGTACATTATTTTACGTTATTCGAGTTGAACCAGCACTGGTGTCTCCGGCGAGGAAGATAAAGAGTGGTCGACGTCATCAATTTTTGATTAATAAATTTATTAAAGTCAGCTAAAGTCAAGATTTCGACGCGAAGAAAATCAGCTTGATAAAAGAAGGGTAGAGACATTATATTGTTCACTTTCGAAAATCCAAGTGAGGGAAAAAAAAAAGAAGAAAACAATCGTTCGTAAAAGGGTAAAGACAACACAGTATTCAGAAGGATAGCAAAGGAAATTATAGTACAAAAATATAGCAAGACTTCATATGAACACTCCAAACCCATTCCATTCCTGGCCAGAAGACGCTCTCGAAAAATGGTGCTGATATTTCTGAGGCTGCTCTCCGCCATATGTCGTCGGGAAATGGGAGGGTGGAGAAGAGGCATGATGAGTAAGAAACGGCAGAGTTTGAGTAATATCACCCTTATTCGGGGCCAGTCTTTGGAATACTGATGCGTCCATGGTAGCGTTTTCGGAGTCAATGGCGGCGGGGGTATTCCAGAGAGGATCGGGGGGATCATCGTCCAACAGCCCCAGCGAGCTCACACAATCCGCGACAACATCGCTAGCAGTAGATACGGCGCAAGGGTATTTTAATCCGGGGTATGTGTATCCTTCCTCTAGGGTAGTAGTGTTGCCGAGGTGCGAGGAAATATTGACTCTCCGTGCGGCGTCCCTATCCAACTCTCTCTCATATCCAGGGGGAATGTTTGCAGCTTCTTCCAACACATTTTCGAGGAAGTGATAGCTCCTTTCGGGAACCGGCCCGGTTTCCGCCTCAAATTTCACTCCAACTCCATCGTCTACTCTGTATCTACCTGCGAGAGGATCGGTCGCCGGAGTAGTTCTTGCTATGGAGGAAGTGGGAGTAAGAGGACATGAGAATGGGGAGAAAAGCGGCTGGAAATCTCGTGTGGGGATCGAAGAGGCAATAGCCGGCGGCGAAAACAGAGGAGATCTGAGATGGATCGAAGTGGGGGAATAGGCGGAGGGTGGCAGAGTCTGGGCCGCTGGATGGATGGGTGGGTCATTTTGCGTCCGAGGCGACCCGACTGCGCCAAATATGGTACCAGGGATGAGTCGAGGGTGAAGAGGGGAGGAATGGGTGGCGGGGAGAGCACCTACGGGTACGCTGACGCTCTGGGACGAGTGAGGATTGAAATTGGAGCTGACGGGTGGTTGGAGTTCTTGATGATTCTGCAAAACGGGCCAATGTGTAAAATTGGGCTCTTGTAGGGTTGGGCGCGGAGGGACATTAGAGGTAGGAGGGTACGGAACACCCGTGGCACCTTGGCTGCCGTTGTGCAAGAATTCTTGGGGTATATAGGGAGGTGATTGTACTGTACCATCCGGTGACCGGCCAGTGAGTAGTGAGGGGGATAATGCCTCTATTGGTAAGGGTTTATCCGAGCTTGAGGCAGGCAAATGATTCAAGGTTCCAGGCTGACCTAGAGTAGAGGATAAGGTAGGGTTTGAAGAAAGCTGTTCGGCATATTTGGCGGGCAGATTGCAGTTTGACTGCTTTAGATCGGGCAACGAACTTGGCGCCGTCTCCTCGATCATAGAAGATTTCTCCTCGGTGGTCGTCTCCTCCGCTTGTTCAGGCTCAGGAACGGAGCCGGTGAGAAGCAACTCTAGCGCCCCTTCCAGAGATCCCTTTGCAATGCTCAGGGCAACACTAGCATGTTTCTCTGAATAGCCCATTTCGAGCAACTTCGCCATCGATACGGGACAATGTCGCGCAATCGGTTCCAACGGAGATGCATTCTGTGGGGAAAGTCTTCGACCAGCCACCGTAGATGCAACTCTTGCCTCCTCGTTGTTGAGTGGAAGCGAAGCTGCTGGGGGGGCTGGAACTTGTCGGCAAACGCTGGGGTCAGAATGTAGGGATGGTGTGGTGGTGGTGGTGGTGGTGGTGGTGGTGGTGGTAGATTTTTGAGCCTCATTCGAGGGTGAACTGTCTGCATCCTCCGTCTCTTTTCCTTTAGCTTTCTTTTTCTTCTTCTTCTTGGATCCTGTCGGTTTCTCTCCTCCGCCGCTCCCATGGCCTGCTTTACCTCCACTCGATCGATTTCCCCCGGTTTTCTCCATCAACAGTCGTCTAATCTCATTTTCTTCTTCCTCTTGTTTGCGCCTTAGGGCGGCAAGTTTCTCCTCCTGTTTCTTCATGATGGCTGCATCCCTTTCCTTCTCCTCTCTCTCCTTCTCTTCCTCGATTCTACGGGCCTCTTCCATTTGCGCCTCCCGTTTTAGCTGAGCCTCGCGGGCCATTTCCGCAGCTCGCTGTAAATGCTGCAGTACGCGCCGGTATTTCTCAGAGTCCTTCTCGCTATGCTTCAATGTTGATTTTCTTTCCGATTCCTCCTCTTTGGATTTGCATAATCTCTCCTTAGCCAGTGTTTGCGGAGTGTTTCCTCGTAAATCCGGAATATTGAATCGTGCATGATATTGGGTGATCAAGGTGTCTACCAACTCTGGATTTCCCGCCTCGGCGGCGAAGTGGAGGGCAGTTCGGCCTGTATCGATGGCAATCACGTCAACATAATGCGGAGCGGCATCGAGAAGGAGTTTACAAAGAGAAAGAGGGCAGGTGATCTGCGCGCTAATATGGAGTGCAGTACAACCATTCCGGTCCACCCCATCCAATGGAGCACCTGTTGTGGAGATATATTCGATTCGAGTTAGTATGAAAAAACAGATGAGGCCTAAGCTGATAGGCTATAGCATATACCCAGTCCAACTAGATACCCCACTAAATCTTCGCTTCCACTTCGCACTGCTGCATGGAGCAGTGTTTCCTGCCGTCCCCGCTCTTCACTCACTGGCCCCCCATTTTCAGACTGTGTCATGTACTCCCACCCAGTCAAACTCACAGCAGCAGCCGTGGCTGGTCTGCGGATGCGATCGCCACTGGGCGTCACGATGTCCTCTCCTGGCTCCAATCTATACTCCTCCCCAGGCTTAAGTTTCATCGCTGCTTCTATAATGACTTTTACAAGCGAGGTATTTCCGGATATAGCACAGTCAAAAAGTAAGGATCTTGTGCATTGATCGGCTTCGTCTATGGATTTGGAATTTCAACCCAAATGTGTAAGGTTAAAAAAATAACAAATCTCTCCAAATTAAGCAAGGGAAATTACGAGCAAGTCTGCGTTTCCGATGCAATTCCTCTAGCTCTTCTCGTTTTCTTCGCTCCACTTCCTCTCGTTCTCGTCGAAGCTCCTCCTCCTCCCGTAATTTTTTTAGTCGCTCTTGTTTTTCTAATTAAACCGAATCAATATGAGGCTATTAGATAATCTGAAAAAAAATTAAAAAAGTTTAATTTTGTCCTCACCCCTTTCTTCCCTCACCCGCCTTCTTTCCAATTCTCTAAGCTCTTTCAGCTTTGCACGGATTAGCTTGCTCTCAAGGCGTGCTTTCCATTCTCGCTCTAGTAGTCGACTCTCCTCCTCGCCTATGTCTCCGAAAAATGTGCAACTATCCTGTAGGAATCAAAAGAGCTTGAGACTTTATACCCTCCCAACACAGGAGCACAACCTAGAAGGTACCTCTCGAAAGTCCTCCTCATCACTGTAATCAGGCTCCTCGTCTTTCTCCTCATCATAGGCATCTTCCTCATCGACATAGAGCGAATTTGAATCGTCCATTGGATTATGCTCGTCATGCCATCCTTCGCAGGTGTCGCAGTAAAACCCACTCTCATTTACACTGGTTACGGGGGGATTATGGCTATTGGACGGATCTCTTCTCTTTTCATCCATGGCAAATGTAAAATGTTCTAACCGGCTTTTGTCCGAATCTCGTAGAGGAATATGCGCGCACCGAGCAGCTATTTCTTGAAGTTTTGGGTGGAGACCAGCTGAAAAGAGAAACGGAAAAAGAGGCCAAATAAATAAACACCAAGAATGTTGACGAAAGAAAGGATAAGAAAAAAAAAAGAGCTAAAAACCTTTGCGGACGGAAAGCTTGAATAGACGCATGAAAAACTCTGCAATTTCTGTATCGTCTTCTAAGTTCTTTTCGAGTGGTAATTCGATTTCGCCGAGCACTGTTCGCTTACGGTGTGCCATAATGTATGTATATGCCATGCCAAATCTCTGCAAAACCGAATGAAAACGATTTACCGTGAGTAAATTCAAGTTGCAAAATAGCAGAGACGCAGCGGGTGAATGGAGGCCAATGTGGGCCACTAACTGAACTCATCATGAAAAAAAAGGAACAAGATAGTGCCTATACCTGTAGGTGGTATCTAATAGCGTCGTCATCAACAGAACCCCGCTCTGCTTGAAGCTGCTCAGAAGAAGAGAGGAGAATGTGAATATTCGAGCTGTCTCATTTGGCTCTACACGGCACCTTGCTCCATTTTACCTTCAAAACCAGACGGCGGTAGGCGGCTTGCACTGCTTCGTCAGGGTCGCCCTCTTGCACTCTTAATATCTCATGGGCCTCTCTAAGAGAACCTACTGCCGGCATCGTCAATTTTTAAATTTGGGTACAGTGGAATAGGAGATAAAATTAAAAAAATAATGCAAGTTGTTTCATTATTCTAGTTTGTGAACGTCATCAGCTAAGCCACGTTCTCTCTTAAGGAAAATGGTGCTGTCGATACCGATTTAGCAAATATCCTGAATTTTCCCCTTTCCGCCGGGCCCGCGAAAGGAGGGAAACAGGAAGGGGAAAACTAGGGGGGCGCTGGGCCTGCTTGCTTGCAGGCTTCCGCTATTATGAGGTTGTTTGCGCGAAAAACCCTGCGGTTGGCTGTTCGCCGCTCTCGCGCAAATGCGAGTTCACACGTTTTCCGGAAAGAGCAGTCTCGGGCATGGCCGCTTCAAGGGAACAGTTGTGCGAGTTAGAACTGGGGGCAAAGCCGCACCGATTTGTTTATTTTCTGGGGCTTGTGCGCGCGGCACCACACTCTCAGCGCAGCGGCCGGAGTGCAAGGCCTATTTCGTCTGGAACAGGAGCAGTAACGGCCGAACTCGAAAAAAAAATTCCGAACACTAAATTCGCCAGTGGTTTGCCTTCGCTTCTTCGACGCGATAGATTTAATTTTTCTGTGCTAAACAGTTTTATTCGGTTCAATCCTTAGCGAGCTGTTTTGCTTTGACATAATGATCAAGACGGCGATGCCATTTTCGCTGTGCATTTCTCACCCGAATTCCTATTAAGCCGTGTCTTCTTATTCTACTGCCATTAACCTTCTTTGCTCCATTTCGTCTTATTGTGATCGACCCCCTTTTCGAACCATCATTAATATCTGAATTATCCTCACCTCAATCAATCTACGTGCATCTTTCCCCTCTCTTCTACCCTGTTTCCCCTTTGCTCTTATGGAAAAAGTCATGTCATTGCCTTCCAAATCCTCCTCACGCTCTTCCCAAGATTCCCCTTCTCCGCGTCGCCGGTTGGTACACTCTATTGGCGGCCGATCTCATCGATCTATTGCTGAAACATTAGATGAGGCTGCGGCTACTCATGAAGCTTCTCCAGCGAACCGGCCGGGCTCCCCTTCAAGGTACACAGTCTCTAGACAGAGGCGCAATGTTCCTTCATATTTGGGCTCTAACTAGAAAGATCATATTAGAGGAATTCCTTTATCGCTGCGCGAGTTGAAGGGCTTCGAGTCCATTCCTTACGAAGTGACCACTCCAGGAGAGAAGCCAATCGTTCGGACGGTGGGAAGTCGGCCATCAAGGTTAGATTTCATTGGAAATATTGAAAAAAATATAATCTTGCATTTGAGCCTTTTTTTTTGGACCATAGTCCGTTGCCCTACTCGCCATCTCAAGAGCAGTCTAGTATATATTCTAACCATGACCCATCTTCTCCCACGCGCACTTCGCGCAGTACCCTGAGCCTTGATAAATCCTCCGTGCAAGATCGAGAAGACAGCCTTGAACAATACGCATCGAAACTCCAGTCCGACCTCGAGGCAAAGCGCGCTGAATCGGATGAGTGGAGGCGGAAATACTATGCATTGGTGAAAGAGCGCAATAAAGAGACCTCGGAATTGAAGAAGAAGTGCCAAGATGTGGAGGCCTCCTTTAATACCGAAAAGGAAATCATGCGCCAGGTGTATTTGAAAAACTGTGAGGAGGCTGGAGAGGCTCTGAAGCAGCTCCGCTTGACCAACCAGGCGCTAAGGCTACAACTCAAAAGCCTGGGAGTAGAGCCCGGTAAGCATGCGCCTATCTTGTTGCTCGACCATTGAGATGCACTCATATCTATTGCACCTGCCATAGCCACGTCGATTCCCCTTGGTCTTGAGAAGCTTGACATTGAGACTACCGACAGCGACTCCAAGTTCATAGAAGATCAATACAGACTTGCCATACGGAAATGGCAACTTCATAATGAGGAAAGCGATCAATATATGCTGAGTATCACGGTAGGTATCCAGTACGCCACTGGACTAGATCTCTCTCTGAACCCCCAATGTTTTTGTCATAGGGCACGCTCAAGAGCCTCCATCAAGAGCTCAAGAAGCTTCAGCCCTACGTCGCTCAAGGAGATGAGCAGCGTCGTTGGTTGGACACATCAGAGCTGATGGAGTCGCCACGCGAACAGCCCAATGGCTTTGTGAAGTCGCGCCATAAACACCGCCCTGAAAAACCGAGTACAGATCCAGTGCAGACCCACGGTGCTCCAAAGTCCACCAAAACTCGGAAATCGCGCTCGCACTCATCCACTTCCGTGGTATCACTCTACTCTTCGACGAGTACCTGCTGTTCATCCACCCCGCCAGCCTCACCTCTTTTCCCGATTGCCTCGTCGACTATTCCCTCTACAGGAGCTAATCCAGCGCTTTCCCCTCGATCCGTGGAGCCGAAAGCCAGTAGTGTAAATGGACTGGCTGAGCTCGGTAAAAGAATGCGGGGAGTTGTAGGAGAATTGAAGGGGAAACAAGCCTCACAGAGACCGCCCAGGTGGCGGAGATCAGGACGAGGTGGAGAAGAAGCACCCTAATCCTTCGTTTTTTCTTCTTTTTTAATACTGATAACTCTCTATTTTATATATATTTTCTTTTTATATATATACATACATATATATATACAACATGTGAGATTATAGCCATTTTTTATAATGCTTTGATATTCGTGTATTTTTCATGTTTGATTCTATTGAGAACACTCGTTTCCTTTGTTTATTTGATTGTCTCTTTTTTTTCCAGGCCTGTTCTAATGTGGGGAAATGAAAGAAATTTTTACTTTTGGATCTCTTGTCCAAGACCAAATATGGTGTATTTGTTTTCAATGTGACTGTTTCCAGTGGTCTCCTACAAGGCTAGCCGCTTCCTTCGGTCTACGTCCGTATAGTTCATGATGGAAGAACCTATAGATGAATCGGCATCGCCTGTGCCCACACGTTTAGCGAGCGACACTCCTCCCAATCTTCTCTCTGTTTCCCAATCTCATGACTCTGACGATACACCCACCGATGACAGCGGAAATAAACGGCCCTACGAGCATGGCCATGAGCTCTCACCCGAGAAGATCGAAACGAAGAAGCGAAAGAAGAACAAGAAAAAAGCCCATGAGGTAGGCACCGCCTCTTTGACATCAAGTATATGGTTCGTATTTTGTAACTATGGAATTACAGAGCAATTACCCGGAGTTTCTCTTCAATTTGCATGGATTCAAAATGGGCGGCAATATCAACATTCATGATATCCGTGACTTAGTACTCTGGTGTCTGGCCGATGGTGTGAATACCCCCTGGATGCTGGTTAAGGTAATTGAGATGATTCATTTGCTTTTATTTCGGTTTCACATTACTTCAGCGCCTAACCGATCTCCTTGCTCACCAGAACAAGTCATTCATTAAGAAATTGGTGGTCCTCCACATCCCAGGTCTAGAATTCAGTCATTTTTCCATTTCACACGAACAAAACTCCCATCGCCACCCCCTTCCCATGCCCACTGCATCCAATATTCCTCATTTCAGTAGCATTTTCAAGCACGTGTTACCGACCAAAGTCCCCAGCGATAGGCACCGTCCTCTTTCGGCCCTCCAAAGCTTTTTAATGTGTCCCATCCCAAAGTCGGAAAAGCGTCGGAAACGAGCCCAAAAAGCCTGGCGTGAGTAGACATTTCCCTATATTAATAGAGCTCCTCTTTTGAAGCATCTCGTCTCTTGTGATAGTGGAGAAGTCGCCGGCAACGCGCTCTCCCAATTTCTATGTCATGACACGCGAGGAGCTAGTGGAGCACGAATACCCGCTCCCCTCCTGCTGGTCAAGCGACGGCAAGCTTCCTGGAGAGGACTGGGTGGAGACGCGGGTCACCTCACCGGATCTTGGAAAGCCAAAGCATCTGATGGCAATTGATTGTGAGATGGTTGGCATCGATGTATATTGGCTGATCTGTGGCTTTGTCTGACTCATTTTGTTATTTAAAAGTGTAGAACTTCCGAGGGTTTGGAGCTGACCCGAGTTACCCTTTTGAACGAGGCGGGCATCCTCTACGATCAGCTGGTTAAACCCGAGCGTCCCATTCTCGACTATTTGACCAAGTAAGTAGGGGGGATGCTTTAGTGACACTCCAAGTTCCTTAAGTGATTAAGCCAACTTTTCTTCTCCTCCTCCTGCACCTCTATTCACACTCTAAGATACAGTGGCATTACCGAGAAGGCGCTGCTCGAGGTCACCACCACCCTACAGGAAGTGCAATGCAAGCTGCAAGCCCTCATTGACGAGAACACGATCCTCATTGGACATAGCCTCGAGTGCGATCTGCGAGTGCTGAAATATGCGCATCCTTTTGTGATTGACACCTCGCTGATATACCACCACGTCCGAGGAATTCCATTTCGGCCCAGTCTCAAGTTTCTTGCGCAGAAGTGGCTCGATCGCTCGATTCAGCAGCATACATCCGGGCATGACTCGGCAGAGGACGCACGTGCCTGTTTAGACTTGGTGCAGTTGAAGCTGAAGAAAGGCCCGTCCTTCGGGGAGTTTGCCTCGGAGCAGGAAACGCTTTTCGAACGACTTGAGAGGTGCAGCAGTACCCGCATTGCGGTGGTCGATCGCAAAGATAGCATGGCGGTGCGGTGTGCAGGCACCCATGTACGGAGGATTTTGGAGTGCAGTTCGGACGAGGAGGCGACCACGGCCGTCAGTGCGGCGCTAGAGGACAGCGAGTTTGTGTGGGTGCGCTTTTGTGAACTCTGGGACGCCAAGACGGCGCGAGGTAAGGGACCTCTGAATCATCCCTCTCTTGAGACCGGAGGAAATGTTTCTTTTAGTGCTAATTCTCTTCTTTTCATTATCTCTTTAATAACTTATTTTGGCTATTCATATCTCAAGGAGCGGCGGAGACAGACGAATCTTCGCTGAAGCCTCAAGGTTGGCATTTCTTTAGACTTCAGAGGGGCCCCGGGTTTGGCCTTTATTTATAGTCAAGGTTCCTTATTGACCACAAGCTTTCATTGTAGAAGACGAGGTGACCCCTTCCCCCACATTGAACCTTAATCCTGAGGAAGAGAAGGAGGAGGAGGAAGAGGAGGACAAAGAGATGGATAAAGAGGTGGTTCAGGCGGCGCTAGCGCTAACCGACGAGCGGATTGGGCGAGTGTACGCCATGCTGCCCAAGTGCAGTGCACTTATTGTGTTCGGCGGTATGGGGGATACTGCCGAGATGCTGAGGTAATCATCCTAAGGCACAAAGTGGCTCGAGGGATCGTGCTTCATTCTTTTGAAACTCTATCTCCGTTACAAGCGTCGAATCTTGGAGCTAAGCTCTGATCTTGCTCTTGTGCATTTTAGGTTAAAAGCCAAAAAGAGCGCCTACCAGCGGCTGTACGCGTCCACCCCCCTAAGCCAGATACCCCATGAGCAGCTATGGGGACCGGAGGAGGAGCAGAGACTGGAGGCAGCGGTTAAGAGGGCCAGGATGGGAGTGAGTCTTTACAGTGTAAAATAATAAATATCATCCTTCCATGCATCAGCCCTCGGATTGAAGAGTGAGTGCAAAGCCTTTGCTTAATACAATGCGAACATCTTGTTGATGAGGGAAAGAAATTAAGAGGGCCCCCGAGTGTAGACCCATTGAAACTAAAAAGCATATCCTACAACAAATGATCCGCTATGGGATTGCGCGTCGTCGCGGCCCTGGCCTCCGAGTATTATTTCTTCCGATTCGAAAATGCCTCACGCCCAGATGCTCTAGATCGAGAGTTTAAGAGTGAGATGCCCCGGAGGCCAATTGAGCCCCTCGAAGGGAGTCATGGCTAGACCCGGCTGCATCGAGGGATCCTGCGCTTGTGCTTGCGGCTGGAAAGGCGCCGATTCGAAAGATGTGCACGGTATATCCCACCGTTCCGAGTGTATTTAGGCTTATTTGGGCCTCTCGTTGTTTTCGATCCTCTGGAAACGCCGGTGCTCGGGTGACCCGCACAGCTGGGAAGGTGCTCTAGAGAAAACCGGGCGGGCCCCTCTTGCTTGGTTGCTGCAAAGGCAATCTGGACATATTCTGCGTAGATGGGCCGTCGAGCGTTGCATTCTCTTTAGATCAAGCCTCGCCGTAGATCCGGCCAATTCCATCGGCGGGATCGTGATCATGATCTTGACCAGGGCAATGCCCGCCAGGCCATGCGCTTTCCTTAAAGAATCCGCCAGGAATTTTTCTTATTGCTATTTGCAACACCGGGGATCTTCGTCATTTTTGAAATCGGAGAGCCCAGACCGCGAGGGGACTGCTTGCACCATTTTTGTGCGGGTCGAGTTCTGCAAAGCAGGTTTGCTGCTCTGTTTCTTGGTCAGGTGAGTCCTGTGAGAATGGTGAACGCAGGTGGCCACCCATTGGCCGGATCAAAAATGAAGAAGAGAATCCATCTTCTTGTATTTCATTTTTCTCATATATTTTTTTCCTTTTCCTTCTTTTCAGCGACGCTTCATTAACTTTTGTGGAATAATCCTTCTATTCTTCACCCGTCTTTTTTTTTAGCTCCTTCTTCTCCTTTTTTCCTCCTTTTTCTTTTCCCTTATTTTTCTTCTTCCTCTTTTTTTCTTTTTCTCTGCCCCTAGTATATCTCCATCGGCCCACCCTTCCGCTAGCCCCTCAGCTCATAAATACCTGTTCTCGTCCAGAGAATACAAAATTCGGCTCCAGTTCTCATTGTCTTTATTCCTCTCCACCTTCTTCTTCTCTCTTTTCAACTCCCATCCAAAAAGCACCCCCAAAAAGCACTGCATGAAAATGGCACGCCTTGCCCACTAATCGATACACTGCCCCCATTGCCCCTCTGCCCCTTTGCAATCACCTCTAGATTACAGAAAATCATGCTCATTTCTTTCCCCCTTATATATAATCTCTGCTAGCACACCACTAAAGCGTCGTTGATCGACAACCAGGCCAAAAAGAAAATACCATTCTATTTCTTTTTCCCTTACAGCTGTATCATATTTTATTATTCTTATATATACATTTCTTGTCTTGAGGATAAGCTCTTTTTTTTTTCTCCCTCTATTTTATTATTTCATCTCATTCCATACTTTTCAGTTCGCCCAAAATCACAATCTGCTCATCATGGATTCACAAGCTCTCATCACCTACGCTCAGCGCAAGCTCGGCCTGATCCTTGACGGCCGCCTCGAACTTGTGGACGTAATAGGGAGCGGCACCTATGGGTGCCTCTACCTCGCACACGACCTGTGCACCAACTCATACCATGCCGTTAAGCGTCTGTCGAAGATGGGCCTCTCCTCCAACGAGCTTTCTCTGCTCCGCCAAGAATTTGCCCTCCACCGCCGCCTGCGCCACCCCAACGTGGTCCGCCTGGAGCGAGTCATCGACCTCCCTGGAGAGGAGGATGTATGGATCGCCATGGAATTGTGCTCCGGCGGGGACGTGTTCGACCTGATCGGCTCCGAGGGCGTCAGCGGCAAAGAAGCCCGCGAGCTGTTCCGGCAGGTGCTGGATGCCGTTGAGTATTGCCACTCCCAGAAAGTGTTCCACCGCGACATCAAGCCCGAGAACCTGCTCATCTCCGAAGAAGGCACCCTCAAGTTGGCCGATTTTGGGCTCGCGACTCAGGAGTCATACAATGGAGAATACGGGTGCGGCACGCTCGCCTACATCCCCCCAGAGCAACACGAGGATGCCGCCCTCGAGGGAAAAGAGTATGATGCGGCTAAGGGCGACATATGGGCTCTGGGGATCCTCTTGCTTGCCATGCTCACAAGGAAGAATCCGTGGCAAGAGGCTAGCGAAAGGGACCCTGTGTTTGCGGCCTATGTCCGCGATCCCCTCGGCGTATTGGAGGCCCTGTTCCCAAAGGTGACGCGTGAATGCCTGTCGATGGTGGCGACGGTGCTGTCTGTGGATCCTGGCGCCCGCCCCTCCATCCCCAAGCTGCGAATGCTCTTTAATAGCGTCGAGAGACTCTTGGTGGACGACGACGAGGAGGCAGCTGCGGAGCAGACCGAGGAGCTGATCCTAGGAGAAATTTCTGGTTCGTGGTCCGACGTGATGGATGCCGACGAAGGATATGCATCGTTCTCTTCGCACGTCAAAACAGTGCCCACCAAACCCTCCAAACCACTTTGCGAGCCAGTGCCATTTGCCAATGATGGCGTCGACTCGGGGATTTCATTCTCATGGTCCGATATGGCCGATGAGCCAGCAGAGATGGACTTTTCGCGCCCACTGCCAATGATGTTGGACTTTGGCCTAGCCAAGTCGTCGCCTTGGGAGAAGAGCAGAGGGGCGTGTGGCCTCGAAATCGGCCATTTGGATCACGACGAGAAAGACGACTGGTTGGATGTTAGCGACGAAGAAGTGTTTGCGTTCGAAGGTTAGCGCGAGAATGGAGTCGATTCGTCATGATTGTTTTTGCTCTTTCCTCTCCTTTTAAGGCCCTGATGCTGTTTAGTGCATACTTCCTTGGAGGAACGCACCCCCTTCCTTTCCTTTCACCCTTCTCCTCGTGCTTCTCCCCCCAACCTTCGCAGTTTTCCTAGTCTCTTTGAGGTTCTCTCTCTGTCTAATTCATTTCCCCCTTTCTTCTCTTCTTCCTCTTTCGCCTTCTCCCCTTCCAACTCAACTCCCGCTGATGTATCTAACTCTCCCTCGACCTCCTTTACCCATTCCTACTCCCTATCTTCTCACCCTCATCATGAATCCTTTGCCTATGCTTTGTGTTAGTAAAAGGTTCAACTAATAGTAATTCTGCTGAAGTTGAGTACATATTCTACTACTATATATATTCCTTTTTTTCTCTCTCTTGATATTTTTTATTATTTATTGCCTTCTGTCTGTTTGTTCTGTGCTTAGTACCTGGTCTTTTTTTTTTTAAAATCATAACTCATTTGGTCCATGAAATCAAGAGTGGCTTTGTCTAAGCCATAAGCAAGAAAAAAGAATCGGGAATATTTACTACTAAAGAAAAAAAATAAATGGACATCGACAGATACACACGGCACACAACAAGGTAATAGATAAAGGAGAAGAAAAATCAAACAAACTAGTGAAAAAGACGACATGGTACAATCAATAATTAAAGCGAAATATGACTAGGTATTAGAGGGTAAAAAATGGGGGTAGAGGAAGACACTGGGGGAGGGGGAGGTGGACGGGAGGAGAAGGAAGAAGAGGGGGTCAGTTCCCCGGAGGAACCAGCTGGCTCATGGTCAGCATGCCCGCGCTTTCGCCGAACACGGACTTCTCCTCCTTCACCGCAGCCATCGGCTCTCGGCGCACGCTCACGCTCGCCCCAAACCCGCGCACGCTCCCCCCGGGCCCCACCGACGAGTTGAGCACGTGCCTCGCTACCCGCGAGCGCACCGACGGAACCCCCACTGCCTTGTACGCCTCCAGCTCCCGCTCAAGCTGCATGATCCGGATCCTGCTCTGGTCCTTAGCGCGCCCCAGCTCAAGGTTCTCCTTCTTCAGCCGCAGATTCTCCTCCTTCAGCTTGCTCACATATCTGATGCGCTGGCGGAGGTTCTGGTGGCCCGCGAGCTGCGCGTTGAGGCCGTTGAGCTTGGACAGCTCACCGTCGACCAGCGAGTACTTCTCCATGAGCAGGTGCACCTTGTTCTCAAGCTCCTCCATCTCCGCCCGCTGAGCCTCGGAAGATTGCAGCTGCTCATAAAGACTGGCAGAAGGCAGGGGACAAGAGGTCAGTCATCGGATCCCGAAAAAAAAAAAGATAAGCCTCCTTACCTTGCCATGTCGGCGATGGCCCGGTCCTGTTGCTCGCGCGCCTCCTGCACCACCTCCTCATAGCGCCGGCGCTCCTCTTGACCCAGCGCAACCAGCCTCTCCAGCCGTGCACACTCCGCCTCTTTTGCCGCCAACTCTGCCCTGAGCCCCTCCAGCTCCTCCCCGTCCGCCTCCCGTTCCATCTCACTCAGCTCCTTCTCTTCCAGTCGCTTCTCAAGCTCCTCGATCCTCCTCTGGTGATCCTCCACCTCCATCGCCGCTCGCTCCGCGGCAATCTGCTCGTCGCTGACACGCCGCTCCAGGTCCGCGATCAGCTTGGCATCGACCGTCTGGCGGGCCCGGAGCTGGAAGCACGCTTCCTCGAGTTGGTGGCGCTCCATCTCGGCATAGCTGAGGGTATGCTGGGCGTGGTCGTCCATCGCCCGCCCGAGCTCAAGCCCCAGGCTTGCGTTGAGCTCCTGCAGCCGAGCGGCCGTGTCCGTGACCTCGTGGCGGAGCTCCGTGATCCCCAAAGTTCGATTGCCCTCCTCCTCTCCCTCGTCTCTCTCCGAATTCACCTCGCGGAGGGCATTCATTGCGTTGAGTGCGTCCTGTAGTGCTTTGGAGAGTTTGGCATTCACGCGATCCATCCTCTCCGACTCGACCTCGAGCTCCTGGATGAGTTTCGCCTGCTGCTGCGCGCCCCTCCTCTCCGCGCTCAGCTCTCTCTCGACCTTTTCCGCGCGATGTGTGGCATCCTGCAGATGCCTCTTGTGCTCCTCGTGCTGTTGCCGCATGGCCGAATGCAGGTGATCTGCATAGCCGCGCAGCTCCTCCTCCACCCGCAGGTGTTCCTCGCGCGCTTGTTCAAGCAGCTCGAAGAACTTGGTCGCCTGGCGCTCCTTCTCCTCGCTCAGCTCTTGGTAGTTCTTCTCCGCGCTCTCCAAGTCCTTCTCGAGGGTCTCCACCATCTCGAGCAAAGAAGCCTGTCGCGCACTGGACTCTTTCCGCTCCGCCTCCCACCCCAGCCTCTCCTCCTCATGGGCCGCCTGGCGCTCATCCAAAGTGGCTTCGAGCTTGTGGGTAGCGGCCTTGTGTTCGTCAACCTCCATCAGCAGAACCTGGATCTCCCTCTTCTTCTCCTGATCTTGGTCGGCAAGCTCCTGCTGCAGAGCCTCTAACTCCCGAGAGAGTTCCTCGATTTTTGCGTCCGCCGCATCGATCTCGTTCTGGAGCTCGCGGATTTCCTGGTCCTTCTCCTCGATGGCCTTCAGGTGCTCGGAATCCCTCGCCTCCATGGCATCCTGATACTCTTCGCACTTGTCCTGCAGTGCCGCAATTTCACCCCGCTTCTCCTCGAGGGCTGAGTTCATCTGCTCCCGGAGAGTGTCGAGCTGTGCCTGCAAGCCTTCGATCTCGCGGGACTTTGTCTTGATCTCGCGTCGCAATTCCCGTGCGGCGTCCTCCTGCTCGCGAAGCGAACGGTCCCGCGCTCGGCACGCCTCTTGCTCCTTTCGCAGTTCTTCCTCGAGCTGGGCTCGATCTTTCTCTGACGCTTGCCGTGTGAGCGAGATTTCCTTCTCCAACCTGCTGACCTCCTCCTCCTTCAGCTTCTCCAGGCAGGTGAGTCTGCCCTTCCAATCCCTCGTCTGCTGCGCAAGATCCTCCTCCAGGCGAGCTATTTCTGACTTGCAATCCCGCACCACGCTCTCAAGCTTCTTCTTCTCTTCGTCCAGTGCGTCGATTCGCTCTTCTAGTCTTCTTCTCAGCCCCCTCCACTCCTCCACCTTCTTTCTCAACGTTTCCTCCGCCTCTTGCTGTTTTGCGCTCAGCTCCTCTACTCTGCTTTTCGCCTTCTCGCATTCTCTCGTCACCTCTTTCGCTTTATGCTCCGCCTCCGTCAGTGCCTGCTCGTGCTTTCGTTGCATTACACCACGCTCTTCGCGCTCTTGCTCCAGCTCGGTTTCTGCGATTTGCGCGCGGCGGGTCAGTTTCTCTGCGCGCTGCTCCCACTGAGCACGCTCTTCATCCATGCGTCCACGGAATGTGGCATTATTTTTCTCAAGTTCTTCCACCCGTCGGGAGAGCGTTGCCATTTTGGCGTTGCTAGCCGAGAGCTTTTCAGCCGCTTTCTCCGCCTTCTCCAACTAGAAAGTAAACGGATGAGAAAAATGCGTACATCACGTTAGTGTGCTTGGCAACCAAAATGAGAGACGCCGTCAAAGGTCTTACATTATTCAAGAGTTTTGCATTGCGTCCCTCCAGCTCCAACAACTCGTTCTCCTTGACTTGAATTGTAGTCATGAGCGCGTTTTTCTCCCTCACCACCGTTTGCATTCCAACTTCTGTCTTTTTCAGTTTTTCTTGTAGCACTTCAATTTCCTTCAGGGTGGTTATCTTCAGTTGCTGGAAGCGGTCCCGCCATTCTTGCACCTCCTTCTTCAGCTTCTGCTCCTGAACTATTCCGCTGGGCGGCATAACCCGCTTTTTTGGAAGGGCTGCGGCGGTAGAATTGGAGCGAATGTTCGGCGGAGGCATATTCTCGTCTAAGCGGTGGGAAAGTTAGGAAACATGGGCTGCTTGGAAGTGGGCTCAAACAAAAAGCAGGTGCCAGATTTACCTTGCATTTCAGGTTCGGTGAATCGGTCTGCTTGCTCTATGAAGCCGTAACGCCTATGCTTAGGTTCAATGTCCCCTTTAACGTCGTATTCGCCGGGTCCAGGTGTGGGATCGATTTCTAAAAGTTATTGCAAAAATGGGAGGAGACAGAACGCGTTAAATGGCACTGTTGTGATTGCACGCTCCAAGTGGCAATAGATAGGGAGACGGATAAATAGGTTACTTTTTTCTGGGAATCGTTGGCTGCGTGGAAACATGTTCAGAATAGATTGAACACGCGGGAGAATGGGCTAACCATATAGTGGCAATGGGGTAAAGTGGTAGAGATTAAGAGGTGAAGATAAAACAATAAACCTTAGGGGGGACGCAATTTTGCGAAAAATTTTTTACGCGTCGTGAATTTCGAACAAATATTTGAGGCTTAGACATGAAAATTTGAAAGTGGTTTCCGCAGAAGCTTACACGGATAATAACAAGATGTTGGTTCATGTGTGCAAAAATATAAAATGCAACCCCACACACTATGTCGACATCCAGTGTCTTGAGTACAGGAGGCCTTTTATCACTAGTGTTTTATCGGTTTTTCTTTTTTCATGTATTTTAGGTTTTGTTGCAGTATTGTAAAAAAACGAGGATGACGCGATATCGTTGGTGCAATATTGGTTTCTGTTCAACTACAAATATTGGAATAGCATTAAGTGTCAGCTTTTTGCCTCCCAATCCTTCTTTCAGATAAGGGCCAACTTCGCGTTATTCCATTAATTTTCCGTAATCCTCTCTTCGCCCCAGCGACTAAAGCCAAAATCCAATAGAACACACTATAATCTAGCACCAACCGCAATCCGTCCTCAACTAAAACTTTATCCGATATAATTGAGGGGAGCTAGTTGGTTTAGCCCTCATGCCGTACCAATAAAACTAAACTTAAAGGAGGGAGGGAGGGCGAGATGTGGGATAGAGATTGTATATTTGTTTTTTAAACGGAAAAAACTAGAATAAAAAACCAAGCGATTCGTGAAATGGTTTACACAGACTCAAGAGGGGCGGGCTCGACAAAGTCCTTGGACTTGACTTTGGCGCCAACGTCCTCTCCGGCATCACCGTGGAGCTCGAGGAGCTTGGAGATGTCGAACTTGGGCGACTATAAAACAATGCAATGCTTAGCTTGGGACGGAGGTGCGGAGGCCACGAAGCGCAAAGCAGCAACTTACCTTGAGGATCTTGACCTTGTGGATGTACACATTCTGCAAGGGGTAGATGCCCTGGCATGCCTTCTCGATCTTGTGGCCGATCGACTCGGGGATGAACTTCATAACAGCCTCCTTGAGGTCGCAGGTGGTGATCTCCTTCTGGATGATGTCGAACATCTTCTTGCGGATCTGCCTGATCTGGGAGGACTGGGCATAGGTAGTCTTCTTGAGCTGGTTGTAGCGGCGCTTGGTGAAGCCAATGGCAAAGAGGCGGAGGAGGTACCCATCGGTGGTCTTGACGTCGATGTGGGCCTCGATGAGGGTCTGCCACTTGCGCACAAGGGAGCGCAGCTTGTCGGAGGTCATGCTCATACCGTGGAAGTTGGTCAAGCAGTTGCGGCCCTGGATCTCATCAACGCGGAGCTTGATCTTGCGGAAGGACTTGTCCTCATCCTTGTTGAGATCGCCAAGAGACATCTCGAAGACACGGCCCTTGAGAGCATCGTTGGCATTTTCTAATGGGAGATGCATGAGTTAGTCATCAGCGGCGCCGACATGCAAATCAAGCGGGGCGCTCTACATACTCAAACCCTGGGTGCGGTTCACGAGCGTCTTGCCAAAGTTGCGGACCTCGAACATAGAGGGAGCCTTCACATCATACCAGTCCTTGCGGGAGAAGGGGTCGACACTTTTCAAAAGTGAATAAAAAAAAAGCCAATGAGCACTCCCATCTGAACCCCAGCGATCGCGCTCCTGCTGAATCTTGCCCGGCGAGGGCCGATTCAGCGTGCGAGCTAAAAGAAATGGATGCACTTACATCTTCTTCTTGAGACCCTTCTTACCCTTCGAGAGACGCCTACATTCAAAGAGAAAAGAAGAAAAAGCAACACTCAATATCATCTTCACAATCATACGCGCGAAGAGCGACCCAACGGCATTTCCATCCGAGACGGCGTCCTGGATGGATGGGAAGGGAGGATGGATGGATGGATGGATGACTTACTTGTTCTTGCCAACGGCTATCAGGGTCATAGAGAGGAAAAAAGACGCAGATTAGTACACACGAGCAACAGCATTTTTGGACGGATGCATCGCGCCCACGGCGACGCGGGCATCCCCCTCTCCCCTACATACCCATATTGTATCTCGCTTGGTTTTCAAGAGAACAGCGGAAAAGAGGAGGAACAATCAAATCCCACCTCAGTGGATAAAAATCGCAAATTCAGGATTGTCGACGTCATTGGGCTGTGCCACTTGCCCCTGGATCTACAGGCGGCAGAGAAATCAGGGTGGTTGTTGCCCGCAGAGAGGCCGGGGAGAGGCGGGTTCATAGCGGAATACGGGTCTGCGACCGCCTGCCTGCTTGATAATCGTACATGCAACTGTTTTGCCACCTTCCGCCCCTCCACGCGTACAAAACACGGCTCACTGCCAGGAGTATGCCGACCCGGATGCTAGTTTGTCTTAAGCTTGATCCAAACTCTCAAGGAGGGGCGAGAGCATAACCGAACACCACAGAACCCAACAGAGCACAACAGAGCAGGGTCGAGCAGCACAGGTCCAAGGTTTAAATACGGAGGCAAGCAAAAAGAGGAAAAAAAAATACCAAGGAGAAAATCAAATCTTTAATAGCTTATAAGAACAAGAAAAAAAAAGGAGTAAAAATCGAACAATAGTATAAACCATAAAACACAATTTCCAACCAACCCATCCGACTAAGACCATAAGAGATAGAGAAAGGAAAGGAGCAATTAATAATAAAGAGGGGGTAAAGAAATAAACATCCCATAAGAGTGATAAGATAGAGAAAAGAGGGGAAAAAGAAAAATATCCGGTATAATATCAGAGTAAAAACAAGGGAAAAAAAAGTGGAGTAAAAAGTGAATAACGAAAAAAAAAGGTATCCATGCTAAATAACAAGGTGTATATAATAAAATATAAAATCTTTAAGGATATTGCAAGTGCGATGGAATATTTACAGATTGCTGCGTGGATGTCTGAGGTTGAGTGGTCGCCAGATAGGACGAGGCAGACGAGGGGTGGACGCCTTGCGGCTGCTGCTGCTGCTGCTGCTGCTGCTGTTGATGCCCATGGTGTTGTGAATGATGGGCTTGCGAGTGATGGGTATGGTGTGGATGCTGCTGCTGCTGCTGGTGGAGCTGAGCATGGATCCCGTGCGGTTGGTGTGAATGGGACTGCGAATGCGGATGCGAGGCATGCTGGTGCGGGGCGTAGGAGGACTGGGGTGAGTGAAGCGGTTGGGTATGGGAGGGGTGGGCATGCATTGCCGACGGGTGCGCATACGCGTGCGTATGGGGGGAATGAACAGCGTAGGACGACATCCGCGTGGGGGAGTGCGTGGTGGAAGACTGGAGATAGGCTGCCGCAGCGCGGTACTGCATCGCCCCCCACCCCGTGCGGGTTGGGGAGATGGAGACGTGTGGGTACGACATCTGCACGAACGGCTTTGGGTCGTCTACCAGCAGGGGGTAGACGAGATCCTCTATTTTGAATTGGTGTGCGAGATGTCTGGCGCGTTGTAAGGGGATCCTAAGGGAGCGGCGGTGGAGAAAGATAAAAAAGGGAAAATGAAACGGGGCAGAGCAGGGGAAGCATCGTTAGCTTGGGAGGGCGACTAAACTCAAGACTAGGCCATAGACACTTTACCATACTCCCTTGAGATGCATGGCGCCGACCTTGACGACCACGCGCCCCTTCTCGTTCTTCAGGATGCCGTCGCGCTTCCCGCGCGACATCCCGACCACGTTGAGCAGCTTTGTGCCGTTCACCATGTCATTGTCTGTTGCGAATAAAAAAAAAATCCAGAGTTTGAGTTTAGCTTCGGCAATAAACGCTAAAGCGTAAAAGGCAGGCCCCGAGCCCACTCACCTTGTCTCCGAGTCACGGCCACGGACTTTGCATCCACCTGGTAGCAGTAGGTGCCCTCGTCTTCCCACACCGTGGTGGTGAGGCGCGGCTTTGGCGGCGAGTTTGGCGGCATGGGCATGCCCATGACGGCGGCGGCCGACGAGGACCCGAGCGTGGCCGGCGAAAGCGACGCCAGGCCGGCCAGCCCTCCCGCGGTGGCGACCTGCGCGCCGCCGCTGCCGCCGTTTGCGCCGCCGGCCGCGCCCACCGCGGAGGCGCTCGCCCCGCTGACCCCGATGCTCCCGTTGCCCCCCTGCCGCCCCCCCTGCGCCTCCTCCGCTGCCGCCGCCGCCGGCCCCGTTTCCTCCGGCGGCGTCCGTCGACGAGGACCACGACAGCTGCGCCAGATTTGCGGCGTGGAAGGGGGTGGCGGGCGACGGCATCCAGGGGGCCGAGTTCGGGGTTGGGTGGGAGTAGTAGTAGTGCGACATGGACGGATAGCCCTGCGGGGTCGAGGTCGGGGAGTGCACCATGGAGGCGCGGTAGCCGCTCAGACCGCCGGCCGCCGCTCCGCCCGCACCGCCTCCCCCGGCCGTTCCCCCCCCGCCTCCTCCTCCTCCGCCACCGCCGCCGCCAACGCTACTGCCGGCGGAGAGGGGGGGCGACCCGTCGCGCGATGAGGAGATGGGCGATCCGAGATCGGTTGCGCCCGGCGGGAAGGAGGACTGCTGCGGGGGGAAGACCTGGTTGATGTTGTAGGCGCTGACAAACGCCGAAGTAGAGGGCTGGGTGGGGGGGCGCGGGTGCTGCGGGTGCATCTGGTGCTGCTGCGAGGGCTGCTGGGGCTCGCTGGAGGCGATAAGCGTGGAGAGGCTGTTGTAGTGGCCGCCGGATCCCTCGTACATCGTCACTGCTCAAGAGATTGGGGATGTGGTGTGTAGTGTGTGGATGAGACGGAATTAGTGGAGATGCGCGATCACCGCTGCTGACATGAACATCCACGTTCGACAGGCTCCTCGACCGGCTGGAAGTTCCTGGCTATCTGCGGAGACGCGGGGCGAGGGGGCGTGGGAGTGCGTGGGGGTGGGAGGCGCGGGTGTGGTGGTAAACAACAGAGGCAATCGCGATGAGCAGCGCTGCGGGGAGGCAGCTATGAACACGACAGACTATGAGGCAGAGAGAGGGAAGAGAGGGGATGGGGGGAAGAGAGGAAATAGGGAAGTTATATATGCAGGCTGCAGCGTAATGCTTCTTTTTGCAAAGGAAATCACATAAGAAAGAAAATAAAAATAAAAAACTGCTGCGCTCGCGGCCGGCTTCGAAGACTTTCCCCCCCCCTCGCCGCTCGCCAACTTAAAACAGCAAGGGGTCTTAATTAGAAGGCCGGCTGGAAAAAAAGGAGCAATGGAAACAAAACAGGTTGTTTTTGTGCATATTGAATCGCCTTATAAGGTCAAATCGCTGCACTCTTCCTCATATATGGCTGGCAAATTGGTTCGCTCTCGCCCCCCCATTATTAAGCGAGCGCAAATGTGATTCACGGCCTTATGCGGAAACTATTGCGCTGGTTTCACTCTCTTTTGTCATTGTTTTCCGAGCTGCCCAAGCGCGCCTGCCCTTCTGGGGCCTGGCGCCGCCCGCCATTGGCCGCTCCGAGCCTCAGGGTGGGACAGCGGCCTGCTGCGCCGCGCCCCTCCTGGCCCTGCCCCGTGTCTCTCCACCGCGCGGGTCCTGCACCACCCTGTGCGCGCGCGCAAGGGCCCCGCAGGGCCCGCCGCCCGCGCGCGCGGTGGCAGCGGCGGTGACAGGCCCCACACTTCCGAGTGCGTCTGGCGCCAGGCCGACAGCCTGCGAGGAGGAGACGGCGGGTGGAGCTTAATGGCCCGCCCCTGGCGCAAATCCCTTCCCTTTCCGGCCGGCTTGTGCAGCAGCCCGTGACATACACGGCGATATTGCATGGGCGATGCGCAGGGTGCAGCCTTGTGCGCCCTCTTCGCCAGCCCGCGCGCCGCTGACTGGCTCCAGGCCCGCAACGGATCACCAACCAGCAGCGGCCCCCTCATGCCTGCCCCCCCCTTGCGAGCCCCCGAGCTCGAGATTGGCGCGGCTGCGCGCAGGCCGCGTCGCCATTGGCCGCGCCCACACGGCCAAGCGGAGAGGCGCTGCGCCCCCTGGCCCGCCCCCCGCCCATTGGCCGGCCCTTTTCCCTTTTGGCGCGATCCGCTCTCGCGCCTTTTCTTTTCCGGCCTTTGTTTATGCTTTATTGCTGTCATTTACCGTCGGCCTGGTTAGGACACAAATGCCCACAAACTCAGCAAGAGGGGAAAAAAAAAAAATCCTCCAAACTCGTTTTGCTGACGGGCCGGCCCAAAAGCGAACGTCAACGCGCCAAATACCGACTCCAACCGGCGAGCGCTGCCTTTTTCTGACCGCGTCGAACCCCCAAGCTGCGAAAAAAACCTCCAATCCCCCCATTTATTGCCCGGCCGAAAATCTCCCCTCATCGCGCCTTTTATCCCGCGCCTGTTCCGAATCCTGGCCTCCTTTTTCCCTTGCATCCCCTCGCCTTCCCCGCATCCCTAATCGCTAGACCCGCCGCCTTGAGGCATTCTGGAAATGGCTGAAGCTGAGGTCTTCGTAGCATCCACCACCCCGACTTCGCGAGGCCCGGACATTTTTCTAACCCGGCCCGCGCCACCCCGTAGGCGCGTCACCGGCCCCGACGGCGAATCCCGCCCGCAATCGACCGAGGCCCTCCTCGTCCAGCTCCAGCGCTCGCAGGCCATGTGCGACGAGCGCAGCGCCCGGATCAAGCAGCTCGAGGCGCGCATCACCGAGCTGGAGACGCTGCTGGACGCCCACAATGCCCAGTTCCGCCAGAAGGAACAGACTGAATGTAGCGTATTTTCTCGTGCTGATGCCATGAACGAACACGGGCTCTAACCCCGCGTGTTTCCTCCCCTTTGTAGCAAAGCTCCGAGAGGAATGCTGGAATCTCGAGCTCTCCATCCAGGACCTTCGCAGCCAGCTCGAAGCGGCCGCCCAGTCCGCCACGCGCCACCAGAACGACCAAATTCGGTGGCGCGAGCTGGTCGCGGCCGCGGCGGAGCAGGTCGAGCAGCTCCGCTCTGAAAACGAGGGCCTCCTCGCCAAGCAGGCCGACGCGAAAACCCAGGCGGAACAGGAGAGCGCCGCCCACAGGCGGCAGCTGGCCGCGCTGCAGCGCGAGAACAAAAACCTGGTCCAGCAGATGCAGGAGCTGGTCGCCGAGCTGGAGGGCCTGCGTCACAAGGCTCGCATTGCGCAGAGACCGCGGTCCAAGCAATCCGCCGCCGCCGCCGCAACCATCCTGCCCCCGGAGGATGCGCCCGCTGGAGCCACGGGCTCAGAGCTGGAAATCGATTTCGCGGATCATGCTGCGCTCGACCGGCCGCGCGGTGAGCCCCTTGGAATGCTCCGGGACCACGCCGGGTCTCCGCGCGAAAGCCCAAGCCCCAGATCAAGCACGAGGGCGAGACGGAGAGGCTTCGGGGTCCGGTTCGGCGGGAAGAAATCGGTCCGCGCGAAGAAAGCCGGCGCCCACGGTGGAGAGGAGGGCACGGGCGAAGTGCCGGCGCCAGAGGAGAAGCCGCACCCGCAGCGACGCCCCAACGCGGACTCCCAGCTGGAGGACGAGGACGCCCTCTCTGACGAGGACGAAAATGGGCTGGACTCGCGGCTGCTGCCTCCCCTGACCGAGTACGACGCCATGCTCTCCGCCGGCGATTTCATTGCCAACAGTCTTTTTGCAGAGCTCTCCGCGCTCAACCACGCCTCCCCGCTCGTCTCCCCCCCCTCCGACTTCTCGTCTTCCACCGCCGAATCGCGCGCCGACTCTCCCCTCAAGCCGGAAACCTCCGAAACTAGAGGCGTGCCCAAGGAGGAGAGCGCCAGCACCCTTCTCGGCCTGACCTCTCTCCTGTCGCAGACGGGACCTTCGGGTGCAACCGCCCCGGCCGAGAAAAACCCCGGAGGCGCCCAAGAGTTCGCTGAGACAAATCGGAGGGCTGTCTCCGCACCCGTCGCCCCCGCGGGCTCGACGCAAGCCACACGGCCCCCCTCAGAAGCAAAGGGAAGAGGGGGGAGGGCGCAGCGTGCAACGGATGAGACATCGGAGATTTCCTCCTCGAGGGCTTCGCAGGGTAAAGCGGAGGCCGCTAGCGACAAAGAGACTTCATCCCGTAAGAAGCAGCCGCATCGGTCTCAACCCTCCCTGGCGAGCACAACCCGGCGCTCGAAATCCTCATCCAGCGAAAGCCTGAGGCACAGAGAGGCCTCCGCCCTGCCCGAGTCCCTTCGGATCCCGTTTGACCTGCCCGCCTCCAAGCCTTCTCGGGCACTGGTGTTACGCCGTACCGAATCCACCGATAGGGTGTCCTCCCTGCACAACCCCCCTCCCTCCTCTGACCACTCCAAGTCAAAACCTGCCGCTTTAACCACCCCAGCCACCACGTCGCCGTCCACCACCTCCCTCTCCTCCTCCTCCGCCTCCGCTTCCTCCTCCGTCCCCGCCTACCCTCCCCACAAACGGTATGCTTCGGGCAAGCGGCCCAAAGAGCCGGCTCGGGCCCCCGCGGCCCACCGCGGCCCAAGAGACCACTTCATTGCGGTGCCCAACTTCGTGCCCGTTCCCGTCCCGATGAAGTCCAGGATACTCCCCGGGAAAAACAGGGCGAAAAAGCAAGAGAATCCGCCGCCAGTGCCCCCCGCGCCCGTGGATAAGAGCATCCTCGCCGCCATCACGGCAACCATGATGGGCGAGTTTCTGTGGAAATACATGCGCAAGCTTGGAGGAGGACCGTCCGAGAAGCGGCACCAGAGATTCGTGTGGGTGCACCCCTACATGCGCACCATTTATTGGAGCGCAAAGCGACCCGGCGTTGTCGGATCGGCGGAAGCGAAAGCCAAAAGTGGTAATGTCTCTTTCCACGTCTACGATGGCGATTTCCTCCTTGGGTTGGACCTGAGACTAACAAGTCCCCATGTATCACTCTCCTTCTTTTTTTCCCCCAGCCTTCATCGAGTCCGCCTACGCCGTCCCCGGCTATCCGCAGCAAAACCCCGATCTTCCGCATGTCTGCTTGATCGTGCGCACGCCCCAACGCGAGCTCAAATTCATTGCCGCGTCTCGCGAGCGCCACGACATTTGGATGCGATCCCTCACGTATCTTCTTTCGCGCCCCTGGGTCTCGTCTTCTGCAGCATCACTACCCCTCCGGCTGGAGAATCAGACAAGCGTCTCGAAAAGAGCTGAGGGCTAAGCAAAGGGGAAGATGGGCAGCTAGGCAGCCAGGCGAACGAGCGAGCAATATTCGATTAGATTAATAATGACAAATAGCCGATCCTATCATCCCCCGGGCGGTAGCGGTTCCAATTAGATATCTAGATAAGTTATTACGCATTTTGTTTCACGCTTCATATAATTGAATCATCCCTATTTCCATTTAACATTGTGATTCCCCCTCCCATCCAATTAATAGACATTCCACTCTACCCTTCCCTCTAATTTATTTCTCCACCCCCCTCTCCTCCATTCCCCCTGCGACCAATCCTTGTTAGCTTCTCGTTGTTTCTAACGAGTTTAGGCAACTTGTTCATCCTTGTCGTTCTTAATAGCTTTATTTTGCCCTCTATCTCTTTGACATAATTTTGTTTAGTAATGCAATGTCTCGAGTTCTCTTTTGTTTAATTGGCTTAATACAAGTGAAGTGACAAGACAGTGTGAATGTGGGAACCTAGATCAATAATCGAGGTTTCAGAATGTGTATGAAAGCTAAAGGGGGGCAAAATTACGAGGGGGCCTTGAGAACGGAGGTGGACAGGGTGCATACCAGGCCAGAGTCCATGTTGTAATGTCATTTTTATTACAGTGGCATTACACAATAGATGAGGGCGATCTTTAAGGAGCCGACTGTAAAGGGCAATCGCCTCACATCACAGAGCATGGTACGACGATAGCTTTCAAATTTATTATCTTACATAATAGGACAATCTCTGCAAACACGCAAAGTAAGCTTCTGCCTACCCCCCCCTTTCCTGCACACTCCGTGCGTTCCACAACCGAAATCGCGAGCCTTCATCGCCTCTTCTTGAAAATCTCAACGTGCTTTTGCAAGCGCTCCCACTCGGGTGTAGTTGCTTTGACGCTGGGACGCGATCGAAGCGCCCGCCCATACGCATTGACGCGCTCGTATTCTTCCGTCTCTGGAATCTCAAAACCAATCTCTTGAACCAGAGGAAACCGCGCAAAGAATGGAGCCACCGCAATGTCCGCATAGGTCAATTCCTCACCCAGGAGGAATGGTCCATCGGATTGTTTCACGAGGAAGTCGTTAATCTCACGTAACCCCTTGAGGAACTGTTCGTACTCCTCTACGCCGGCGGAAAAGGCTTTGAAGAAATGGGGCAACACCCTCTCGAAAAGTCCCAAGAACAATCGAGATTGAGCACGGGCGAGAGGATCTTGGACCTGAATGCTGTGGAAGAATCGCGGTGAGATAATTGATCAACACTCTGCTCGTGTGCTACTCATTAGCCCATTTCCATCCTCACCTTGTATTGTTCCCATACTTTTCCAACAAATACTCTAAAATAATAAGCGACTCAACGATGGTCTCCTCGCCTACCTTGAGCGCGGGGACTTTTCCTTCGGGGTGTACTTTGAAATACCTAAGTGAAATCGAAATTTGAATATCACATTGATATGGGCAATCTTCTTTACCACTCTATATAGAATGGGCCTTACCACTCAGGCTTGTTGGAGAGATCGATGGGAACGGTCTCATCCGGAACGACGCCGAGTTCTTGTAGCGCGATAGCTGCGCGCTGGCAGAATGGACACTCGTGTGATGTGTAGAAGACAAGGCTTTGGTTGGAAGACATAGTGCAGGCGAGGTGCCAATGGGTGGTTATGGATGCTTATTCGGATGAATTGGCCTTGCCTAGGACACTATATGTCCTTTTTATAGAGGGCATCGGAAAGACTTTCAAAATATATCATCCAGCATTAATAAGCAAACGTGGTTATCTCGTACTCCGAATTTCAACCCGATACAATAGTAATCTGATGCTTCCCTCTTCCTCGAGATGAATAAGTAACCCTATTTCACACTCATAGAAGGAGAGGTGGACAAGATGAAGCTGGGCAATGTGGAGCTTGCTATTGGCTATGTTAAACTACCGATGTTGGATTAATATACCATAAAGAGAAGGGATGAATCATCCTTGTGGTTACTACCCCCATAAATATCTAGGACGGATATACATTATTGCGGAAAAATGAATCCATCCGCTCATTGAGCTTTCTCGATATTCCATCAAGTATTAGTGTTCGATTTGGATCTAACAAAATGGACTTTTACACAGAGAAACGATTTGTATTGTTAAACGCTGGTTTTTTTATGGATGTTACTAACAATTTATGTTTGTGGTCATAACAATATCAAGGCACAGAGAATGTACGGTGGGGTAGCTTCAACTCATTATTTCTTATTATTAATATTAAATTTCCAAACAGAGTGCTTAAATATCAACTTATGTTGACATGCGCATATTCATAGGCTCATGAATAGGTTGGTATTTAAGCATAGATAGGAGATGCTTTGTAAACCTCTGCTGGATATCACTATTTTCAGTGCAGTGCACGACAGCTCATGTATGGCCCGGCGAGGATTCAAGTGGCAATTTTTTTCATGCACGCATAGCTTTTCTCGCCAACTGCACAAACCCAGCTTATGCATTTGGTAAGACATTTATTCATCTGTGGCTCATTAGCTGCCTGGAAGACAAATGTGGCGAATTTTAGCAGTCTCCCATTGATTCTAGTTCAATTGGAATTAGTCTACAATGAACGCACTTCTCGTCTCTGTATTCCTGAATGCCAGCTTAAACTAATCAATAAAGACAAAACTATTTTACATCAGAAGATATCATCCTGACGAATTGCTTCTTTTTTTTATTAATCTCAATCCACAAACTTCATAAGGAAACTTCCACTGAGTTTTTTTCAGCCTGGTCCTGCCTTGGGTGCTTAAGTCGTTACATACTAGAAAAATCCACCAACCTCAACACGTGTGTGTGGATGCCCGCTTTATCGCAACTACATGATTTATACCTGAAAGGTCGATCTCAACCACGCTCTTAGTTCGGAAAGCTTGGTTAAAGTAAATCTTTTTATCTGATTTATTCGCAACTACCCAGGTTCCCATTTCTTGAGTTTCGATTTCAATTATTCAAAGTATCATTGCTTCTTCATTAAATAAACACTCACCAGACTCTTTGTTGAGTTACTAGAACGAATTTGCGGCTAGAGGCCAGAAAAAAATATTGGAGAATAGATAATGAAATTCAGAATATTGAATCGTAACCGCATTTTAATAATGGTACGAGGAAAATATTGTCACTGACATTTGCCAGCTTAGAACGTATGTTGATTATGTTTATGTGTTATTCTTTACAAGTAAAGAGATGATAAATTGAGAAATATCCAAGATTAATATTAAAAGCGGGTACATGATTTGGAATATCTTCCTAAATCTTTCGGATGGTAATGAGCCAAGCTCTTTTAAAGTGGAAGCGCTGTCATCTAATCGAGGTTTTCAATAGGCATGAGCGACGCAAATAATGCTGTTAGTATAGAGTCTTTCCCACATGCCGTTGACTATCTACTACCTTATCATTGCTTATTAACAAGCTTGTTAATATGAAGTGGAAGTGTTCGCCTTTTAATCGGATATATTCGAGGCCTTTCTTGGCCCTTAACTTAGTTCGCTTTTACATAGGTAGTTTGGATTTCTATAAGAAACATTATAGAATAGATTACTGTAAAAAGCATCTTATACTAGACTCTATCTATCCATTATTTTAAACATTTACAAAAAGCCAGGTGGCAAACAATGATAGAAATCCTCATATACTCAAATGAATGGAATAGCGGGCATAGCTCCTCCACGAACATATGGAGTAAAATCCATATATTCTGCATCTTGGATAGAAACTCGAATACTTATAAGGTGAGGATCCCCACTTGGAGACTGGCCGTTTATCCACGGTAAATTACGAATACGGCCAAGATGAAGTAACACAAGCATAAGCTGGCACCCCTCTTGACGCCGAAACATACTCTGCTGAACTCGTATATACCCAAACTCGGAGAGGAGAGAGGCAATTTCTTTATAATGTTGGACATGCGAGCCGTACGATTCAATTAGGGCCCTGCGTCCTAGGTCGTACTGAATTATCCAATGTCCAAAACTCACAAGACTTTCTCTAACAGCTTGCATTTTGTTAATTTTATGTATTTGAAGAAGTTGACACTAATATGAAACCAGGTTGAGCTTTATTGAACCTATGCTGATTTAACTCAAAGCTTTTATACAGCAAATACAATACAATATTTGCTGTCATTAGATTACAACATGAAAATGAATGAAGCAATCCTTTCTATTTCATATGAAAAGCGTACATATATCAAACAAAGAGATGATGCTAAATTTGAGACCATAATGATCTAGGAAGGGATGTTATATTTCTTGTCCCATATCCCCTGTGTGCCTTGTCCAAAGAGAGGTAAGTGCAATAGTGGGTCCTTTGTAACACTTTAATAGCCCACAAACGATTTATCAAATATTATTCACCTAGCTTTGTGTTGTTATGAATTTAATCTGTTAGGTTATAGTTATATCTATCTCCTTTGTTTCTTAACATGACGAATTGAATATTTCATGAAGCCACATCAATTAGGTTTAAGAATATGAAAAATCTGATATATACGTAAGAATGAGTCGTCCCGAGAAGCCAACCAAAGCAACTCCCAATTCATTTCTATACAAAAACAATGTCGGAAGAAAATACTCCTCTGGACATCGAGTATATAAGAAATCGTAGGCATTAGTTAACTCTGACTCTTTTTTTCCTCTTTTCTATCTCCTACTGAATATCTTTTGATATATTCTGATAAACAGATTGCGAGAACATCCTTAGAGATAGTGAAGAAGTAGCACGAGTGTATTATGAGTGCATGATTACCGATAAATATGGACAAAGATACCTTGATCCTGCTAAATGTGAGACCAACAATTTCGATCCGATAAAGTAAATGGGTTGGTATTGTGATCCAGCTGAGGTACAGCTGACGTATTCTATAATAGAGCTTGTAATGACCAAGTTACGAGGATGAAGCTAATAGCCAAGTATTGCAGCGATATTAGTAGGATGTATGATTGGCGTGAAGCAGACAGATTGATATTATCGCTTATGTAAGTAAGCAATAACTCATATATTATTGATATATGGAGGGTGGAGTGAGAGTCATCTTGCCTCTTTAGACCAGAGAAATATCAGAAAAAACAAACCGGGCGCTCTTCAAAGGCCCCCTATATTCCGAAGCAGTCTCATATGCGTGTTGAAAAGCGATCACAAAACGTAAAGAATTCAGGGTTGATTTTAGAGACATATTACCACATACTCCCATATACAATCATTGCAGAAAATTATTTCCTCCGTTTCCAGTGCAGCTCAACGTATCATCCCGAAGAAAGTCCAAAAGCGCAGCGGAAAGCAATCGAAGAGAGTAAGTAGTGAACATCTAATTCGGACTTTATCTGTCATGACTGGTTGAGTATCATTTTGGCACTCTTGCAGGAGGCTCTTTCTATGCTCTGCAAGGCAGGCCAACTCGTCGGATGTGAAGTCAACATCGGCGATACCTATGCTAAAGTGATTGCCGCTAAAATGACTGAGGACTCTGTCCTGGTGGAAGTGAAGGAGGAGGTAGAGGAAGGTGTCTGGGATCAGTATGAGATCGAGTATAATATAAATATGAAACCGCTTCATTGAACAAAGTGCAGAAATTAACCAATGAATATACATTGAATACAATACGTGTTATCAGTAGGTCAAATTAGACAAATAAATGCATCAATATTTTTCTACCTTTTTCTTAAAGTATATAAATTAGACCGAGATTCTTTTTGTCAATCAAAGGGAACTCTATTATAGCTAGTGACCTAAGTATTGCCATAGGTTGGTTCCAATGGAAAGCGTAGGGAAGGTTAATACTAGAACTGAGTACTGAAGGGAGAAACGGAATCTAAATTCACTCCAGTGAAATGGAAGAACAACAAATCTAGCCTCTGAAACTGTAGAACATATTTGGTTATAGAAGAAGCTTGGACTCATTTTGTAGCATTTTATTTTTTAGAATCCATATGTGAATATCAAAAATATTTTGTAGTGAGAAGCTAACACGAGTTTCCATCCATCATCTTCGATAGTTTAACATATGATTGTATATACTCTGCTTGATTCGTACACATTTGGCGAGGAATGCGACAATGACCCTCTAGAATAGTGAAATGGGCAACATGTAATGGCCAAATCACATTGCCCAAGGTCATATTTTATTATCCAATGACTTACATTAATAAAACTTTTTCTAAAGGCTTACACTTTGTTCATTATATAAATAACAAAAAATGCGCGGACAGAGTAATTGTGTTGACTCTATGTTACCTCTTAATCATTATTGCCACAATTTAATTAAAATCGATTAGGTTAAGTTTAAGATAATGAAAATTTGGTATATATATATAAGTATGACTTGTCTCGAATATTCAAAAAAATTAAACACCTGAAATTATTATCAAGCAAACACAATGTCAGTGGAATATACCAGTCTAGACGTAGAGTTTCTAAAAAAATCGTCTGCATTAGGAAATTTTATAACTTATAGCATCTTTTAATATATTCTATCTTCTACTTTTACTGAAAAGCCTATAACATACTTCGATTAAAAAGATGCATGAGCCTCGTTAGGGGGAATGAAGAATCAGCTCGGGTATATTATGAGTGCATGTGCACTAACAAATATGGACAAACGTATCTCGATCCTGAAAAAGGCTAGGCTAACAGAAATATAAGTTTCATGCCTTCTCTACTTCCCAAAAAATATCGTTTATCCTTTATTTTGTACTGATAAAAATACCATTGGAGATTATGACGAAGCAAGAGTATATGAATTTTACTTTGATTATTCATAAAGTTGATATGCTTGCTACTCTCTCCCTTTTAACAAGCTAGCAAAATATAGGCGAGTTTAGATTTTATCATGTACAAAAGAGAGGAATTTTACTACTTACACAAATATATGAAGTAAATTACATGTACTCAACCTCTTGAATGGAAGGAGTGGAATTCGAATCCATTTAATTGAATTTGGAAGGCAGCATTTAATCAACTTTATAGCACACCTTTAGTAATACAAGCACCTGGCGATTTATTTTGCAGGTTATTGTAAAGTATTATTCTTAGATGCGCATCTCAAAAAATTTGTAACATCGAGCTAATAAATGGTTCTAACCGTTATTATATGCTTAACTTTCTCTGCCGAAAAAGCAAAATATTGGTAACCAACGGAGGCTTGTCGAGTCCCTTGTCATGCTCATAAGAGAGGAATAAAAGGCAATTCGCCACCACGTACATAATCTGTGAAATCCATAAATTCTGCATCTTGTATAGAGACTCGGATACTTCTTATATGGGGATCACCACTCGGAGATTGACTCCTCACCCACGGTAAGATCCGGATATAAGAAAGTATACCCAGCACTTCAAAGAGATTGCAACTGTTTTGTTGTCGGAATATACTTTGCTGGATTCGAAAAAATCCGGCTTCAGACATGATAGTGGCGAGTTCTGTGTAATATTGAATATGTGAACCATATGAATCGATTAGGGCTCTTCGCCCTAGATCATATTGGATGATCCAGTGGCCAAATCGAAAGAGACCCTCTCTGACAGCCTGCATTATATTCTTTTATGAGTTCAAAAGAAAATCAAGAGCAAAATACCTGTGAAAGTAT